>NC_053189.1:11539277-11847132 GCF_905163445.1 Pararge aegeria
TGTCCCGTTTATAATCTTCTCTGTTATTTATAGTAATTTTAGTTTAAATTTTTGATTATAAACGTAAACGCTTAAAACCTTCATCTTCCGCCTATTTAATGTGCACATCAGCTGGATAGGTTGGCTTCTCTCTCTGTTTTCCTTTCTCAAGTTCTTTAATAAAGTTGGTCAATGGTAAGTTCAAGTTTTGCCATGTGAATTAATTTCAATGTTCAATAAGTATTAAGATGACCTTTACGTTTTAAGATATAAATCTTAGCCGCACCCAAGATTCATCATTCTACGAAATATGAATCTACATCATTTATAAAACAGAAGATACTAGTTTAACTTGGATTTGTTTTTTATCTCTTGTGTTTTTTTTCGTATCAATTAGAATAAAATATATATAGACTGAATGGAATTTTAAAAGCTGGTAGGTACTTCTGCACATAGGTATTTTGTGCAAAACGTGGTAATTATAAATCGTATTCCCAAATATTCCCGCGTCTGATGACGTTGTTAAGTGGATTTTCATTTCAGATTTCATACAATAATTTGTATACTGTATTTTTATACCACTATACAAATTCTTTTAAAACATGTATGAAATAGTAACAATCCCCACTTTAAAATTTTTTTTTTCCTAAAATGTCCTTATATACTTAATTTAACGAACATAGGCTGAAGTAATGGTCATGATAATACCTCAGATAAAGCATTCATCATCAACCAACCACCACGGGCCTATATGGCCCGTGGTGGTTGGTTCACACGCCCTTGAAAACATTGTAGAGATCTCCCAAACATAAAGGTTTCCTCAAGAAGTTTTCCTTAGCCGTTAAAGTAAGTGATTAAGCTAAAACCTTACCTTGCTATCGCCGTTTCCTAAAGCAGTGACAATAAGTCATTATTCAAACTATCCCGCAGAAATTGAAAACAAAGCAAACCTTAAGAAGTCTACACACTGAAGTCACTGACGCACCGACTCAGCCCGGGGACTTGTTTTCGGCGGGTTAGTTGACAGCCTCAAATATCGTTACAAGCTCAAAACTTTGTCGGCGACATGAAGTCAACAAGTTGTTTGGTGTATACACTCCTTTAGCTATGCTAAAAGACACACGTTTGGCTGTACCTACAGGCTTGCGACATAGCGTTTATAACTAAGTTGCAACATACAACCCAACAAATTTAATAACGACACTGATAATCCCATTGTTATCCACAGATCTAGCATAATTTATACATGGACTTAGAGTATACAAAAGTCAGGTGTATCTTTTTGAAATTATTTGTAAATATAATACTTTTTGTAAGAATAACTAAGAATTGGAGGAGAGCTAAACACTGTACTATGTTTGAAACACTATTATAATATAAGTATACTGGGTACAATATCAAATGGGTTATTACTAGTGAGCTAATCGAATTTATTAAAATTTTAGTTTTAATATTATTTTTGTCAAACATTAATTTTGATACAGCATTTGAGAAATAATGTTAGAGGTAAATAATACTTAAAGGAATTTTATTTATGAGCTGTTAGTGGGATGGCCAGCGAATAAGTTTTCAAGATTTAAAAAAAAAATCCTTTATTCATTTAGGCCTATCACAGGCACTTCTGAAGCTTTCATACATATATTTTTACATAATTGTAAGGAGATGGTGATAACTTAGTTCGCCAACTATACCTAAAGCTACGAGGGTTCAAAACGCGCCCTGGTCTAAGAAGAGACCACAACAAACTTAGCCGAAATGTAATGTGAGACACACTCATGAAGAGGTTGTCGTTGTCTTAATTGGTAATTTATAAAACAACTTTTTATAACCAGCTATTGATTTACTACAGATAGACACTTACAATTAAAAGAAGAAGAAGAAGAAAAAACACTTTATTGCACGTGTAAGATACAGGAAAAAAAACATTAAGGAGTATATAGTTAACAATGTAGACATGCAAAGGCGGCCTTATTGCTGCAAGCAATCTTTTACAGGCAACCCTTGTAGAAAGGACTTACAGCAAGAGAACGGGATAGTACCAAGAGTGTTTTAATATATACATAAATACCAAAATGTTTAGATACAAATACATAGATAATTTAAATAAATAAACGTAATATATAAATATAAATTATATACAATATATATATAACATACATAAAAGATTTGTTGTAAAATAAAAATCAAAGCTATTTATTTTTCGTACGCACTTATTATACATTCAATACCTATTCGATGGTAATAAGTTGTATTCTCTTTTACGGGTCTCACAATCGAATTGCAATACGAAATATTCACATATAAAGTCAAATGAACGTTATAAAATCTCCGTTCATTTGCATACCGGACGAACTTGTTTTTATTATTGAAGATGTTCTATACCTGCGATGCCTATTATTAGCCACAAAGTTGGTATTTCGCTTCTGAAATCTAAAATATTTTATCGCCAGATGTAGGTTACTTAAGACAACCTAGTTTTATTATATAATATTTGGTTTTAGGGAGAAATCCGAAACGCTGATAGAAAAATCCAACCTCCTGAAATATGAATTTTTAACTAAAGAACTCGGCGCAATAACGGTTACTATGGATAGTAGAATTAAATGGCTAATACATAATTTAATGTAACATTTCAATAAGGTTAGTAGGCCGGGGCAATACAGTATGGTACCATGGTATTGAGGATTAAATTGCCGTCGTAATAAGTTAAGTACAATTGACGTGAAATTAAAAAAAATAAGATTAATATATTTATGGTGTGAATATTATATATTACAACACCAAAGTTTGGCTTAAGACACTACAAGGTTATAAAGACTGGTATAAACTTACTACTAGGAAAATAGGTATGACCTGCTTAATACAGTCAGAATATTTTTGTATTTTCGTGATATGCAGTAACTTATGAATTTAAATATCATACTGAAAGTAAAAAAATAATATGAAAAATTAAATAAAGGTACGTAGACTTTACAAAGTTAACTAGTAGTTGATTTAAAAAAATGTTATAAAAGGAAACTTCTTTCAATGTCAATGTTAATAAAAAAGGTATAAATGATCTTGTCACTGGTTTTGGAGCCTCATCACAAATTATTACATAAACGTGACGTATCCGACCTTGTTTTTGTCAGTCCTCGCTTACCTTACGCTTTGTCGGGTCATTTTCATTATATATTTTACCTATTATTTATGAGTTGAATATATTTATATCTATTAAAATATTTAGACCAATTATTATTGCTAAAGTTTTTATGAACCATTGTTTATTCATGTTAAATAACAAATTCTTACTTCTGACATATTGATCTAACTGACTGGATTAAAGCCAAGTTTACTAGCAAAAACTAAAAACAGAATTGGCAAGATTATAATTAATGAATGAGAATTGAAAGAAACAGATTAAACAGATTAATCAATTTAATTTAAACATGTTTAAAACGTGCAAGATTTTTTTTAATACATGTATTAAAGCAATACGCAAGTTGCAAGACGATGGTTTTCAAGTTGTTTTCGAAATAAAGCGATTTGCAATCTATTGCTTTTTTGGCAGTCGGTGTCAGTATTCAAACTAATATTGTGCACTCGAAAGTGTGTCTATCTGCTGATTTGTTAGACGCAACAGTTAAGCCAATCATGGCAAAATTTAGCACATATATGTATAGTTAGTATCCTGGAGAAGAAAGAACGTAGGATTTTTTTTGCCTTGGCAAAATGCCCGGGAATCTTTATGCGGGCTTGAAAACAAACTTTGATGACTTTACCGTTGATTTTAATGTTATTGTAATGACGTTCAGAACGTGACTCTTATTAGTTTGATTAAATCAAAAGGAAGGGATTTTGATAGACCCTTCTAAATCTTTATTACTGTTATGTCAAAACAATCGACAGCCTACGCTGATTTTCATACTTTGAAACCTATAGGCACAGGTGTACAGTTAAGATTACATCATGACACTAAGCGTGCTCTCCAAATCATTAGAGGAAAGTAATGATGGTACACTTTAGTAACACTTCAGTTAGGTCATCAATGTATTACTGACTCAGGTCAATGTTCAAAACAAAATTTATTAAAATGTATGTGGCAACTAGAAACTAGGTCCCACAACCCTGTTGAATAATCCGTTTTGTAACATTTCTTAGATAGAATTTTAAAATACAGGCATTGCAATATAAGAGTTTTGCACCTTTGGGTTATTGTTTTTTTATTATAATATTTTTATTAACTTATAGTAGTTTTACGTTATTAGTATGCCATACTAATAAAACTACTATAAGTTCGAAAATTACTCATAGCCTAGCCTGGCACGCAGTTTAACCAAGGTACGAATGAAAGTTTACATGTATCACTGGACGTCAACTACTGGTCATAAATCTTTCGTATGGTATTCAAAATACCACAGTCTTCCCACCACATGCTCCCTGCGACTAGTTTAATGTCATCTGTCCGCCAACATGGCGCTTTCCAGTGCGGGGATCTCACTCCAGAAAGTTGGGATCCGGCATCAGTCGGTTTTCCGAAATATTAGTAGAGACTATTATGAAATATTAGAACTACGAGTATTCATTTGTGTAAAACAATAATTGGCACCAATGGCTACCATTCATTGGCGAAAACAACATTTTTTATTAAAAAATTGTATTGTAAGGAAAAATAGAATAACTAGCATGGTGTAGGAAAACCCTATATCGCACGTCGGGGGTCTTCCAACACTGCGTTTATTCCAGCACCTTATGTCCCCAAACTCGATCGGTTCTCCGAGCTATGTACCCCGCCGATAGCAAATTCAGTTGTATTTGTTGGTCTGGTATATATTATACGGATCTTTCGATTCGTTTTTTACGATTTCATCACTTAGAGATCCGCCGAGCATAGCTTTCGCCATCGCTCACTGAGTGACTCTGAGCCTTCTTATAAGACCCATACGAAAGCAAGTAATCTTGTTAATTTATTTATTAAATTTGCATAAAAACGAAAAAAAAATAACCAGAAACAGTTTGCTTAAATTACGAGATAATGCCATATTAAAGTAGGTATAGTAATCAAATAGTAGAGTAGGAATTGCTTTATACCCGTAATGATAAACCAGCAGGTTGACACCCCTAGGTTATAATAATATCAACAAATGTTTGTGGTGATAGCTTGGGACGGTTTCGGAATATTCCGTACTTGCAATTCAAGACAAGATTTATGTCATTGGGCGAGACCGACCGCTAAATACAATCGGTCGTTAGAAGCAAGCAAGGGTCAAAGGTGACAGAATCGCTTCAGGCTCGCAGTGTTAAAATAGCATCTCTAACTATTATTTCTCGATCGAGTGCAAATTGTAAAACAAGCTTTCATCGTAAAGAATCGTTAAAAATCTAGCAGCACATTTGCAGTTCTTCCATTAATATAAATGTGTAATTGTACGGTGGTATGAGTGTAGGTAATTCGCCTGCTCACTTACTCGTTCTCTATGCATACGATGTTTTTTTTTCCTCTTACAAGTACAACTTATAAACTTATATTAACAATTTGGTATATAAGAAAAATCCTGTATCGAGTGTGAGCGGCGCGGTTCGGCGAGGGTATCAATTAAATCAATTAATAAAACTGTTTAAAATATTTGAACGGGTGCTTAAAATTTTAAATACAGAAATTAATGTTAGAATTTTTTATTACTGACGTAGTAAACTTAATATATTTTGATTTTTGCATAGATTAACCTAAAATCTGATAGAATAAATGAGGTGTATTTTTTTTAAATATACTCGTATTAATGTAATAGTGTATTCAAATTGTATTCATTCACATTACACCAAACTATTTTTAAATATGGAAGCGGCTCGAAGAATAGGAATTAAAGCTGCTTTTCGCATTGTCAAACCTCTCAGAGGTTTGTTTGTTAATACTTTGTAGTATGTTGTTTGTAATATGTTGCTGATATTATTTTTATACTACGATTAAATAAAAAAGTATTACAAATTAAAAATACAGATAAAATAAATATCTGGTACAACAAGAAATCGATAGAGAATCGAAAACCATTCGTAATCTGTTAGGCCGGTGAAAGTGGTTCTGCAGCTAACTTTCGTTATCGTCCAAAGATAGACAGTGAACCATTATGCACCGACAATCGTGTCCGTAAAAGAGAGATGGACAATAATTGATATCGACATTTCCTAAGTACAACCTTTGTTATATTGTGAAGCAAATTACGCCGTGTAAAATTTATGTATTAAGGATTTACCGTTGAGTTCAAGAAGACGGTATGGTAATGATTAAGTATTCGGTATTCTTAATAAACGTAGAGGTTTTTGTGGCAGGGCTAGTACGAAGAAAAGGTCTGAAGGGCGTGGTTGCCGGTGTCATAAGAGGGTAATAAGGTCTAATTCCTTCAAGTTGCTGGATAGTAGGCGGTACTTTATAGGATATGCCCCTCGTAGTGTTGCTCTGTTGGAAGACGGTGCTTTCCACCTACCATCAGAGAGGACATCTGCTACTACGAAAAAAAAAATGTTTATATATAAACGTACCAATTTCTACTTTCATAAGTAACCCAACTCATATAGTAGTAATACTGTAAGTAAATGCCTAAGTGCGAGATCAACGTATAGACGAATGTATCAAATGAAATGATGATGTTACAAATGTATCAAAATTAAATCCAAATACAACTACTATATGATCGAGCAAACAATACAAAAACCCGTTTCTTTTACGGGCAAAATCTTGAATTTTAACAGTAAAACAGTTTTTTGATTTTGGCGCTATTAGAGATATAAATCTTGGGAAATTTTAATTCTTAACCTATTACGGTTTATGAGAGACAGCCCGCTGACAGAAAGGCGAACGGACGGACTGATGCACAGTAACGACTTAGTAATACGGTCCCGTTGGCCGTTTTAAAGTTTGGAATCCGAAAATTGGCTTTACAATCATAATTACGTAAAGTTTCATACAAAAGACATCAACGCGCTCTTCAACTTAATACACTACTTTTAGTACCTTAGAATTATTATTACGAAGATGGATTTATTTTAATCCATATCTAATAACGTACATAAATAAACATGAAAATAACAATCACATGTCAATTATTATTCAAATTATTACTTGTCGAGGTTAAAATGAGGTAAATATCCTATATGTTGTGAGGTCGTACAATTTAGAATATATGCTAAGTGGCATAAAATCATCTAAACAACAACAGTGACAAAGAGCTTATTATTTCCGTTGTTTTAATAGAAATACCAGGAAGACAGCAGAAGTGGGATTTTCATTTAATATGTTATAACTAGCAGGAATATCTATAGATATAAATCTAGATTCTATTACATAGCACTTTCACTATTATTTAAAGGTATAAAACTAAAGCTATTGATGTCTTCTAATGTGTATTAAAAATTAAATTTGTACGTTTCAGGTAAACCTGGTACAGACTACCCAATTCTAGGAGCCGTTCCATACACCAACTTCTATTGTGACGAGCAGCCTTATCCAGGCTTCTTTGCTGATATGGACACACGTTGTCAAGGTAAATTATACTGCTTATTAAATTATTAATTAGTAGGAGGTTAAAATTTGATTAATTCCTGTCATCTCAGCTGATTCACAATTATTACGTAACACAAGATACGCTTACTTTGGGGCGAGATGGCGGTGTGTGTATTGTCGTAGTATATTTATTTATTATCCCATGCTAGCGATAATAACTAGGACCGACAAAGATGATTTAACGTGTTCTTCGAGACACATTAATGAACACCACCCATTTCCTTACTCTGGAGTAAGGGAATGGAACATCCATTTCCTTACTCCAATATACTCTCCAAGATACTCAAAATATCTTGAAATTATACCTCACTAGTTTTGCACCAACCCGAAAATGAAACCCCATGATCCACAATGCTAAGCACTACGCAATAGGTATTTAAAGGTGTATTAACTATAATGATTAAACTTTGCCTTACAAACAACAAAATTTTCTCTATTGGTATTATTTTATTCCAAATTAATTTTCTATTAAGTATGTCATAAATATCATGATCATATCACTAACATTACATTAGATATATCAACATTAGATGTTATATTATATTAATAAATCAATAATATACAATAATTAACATTAAAAAACAAAAGCTAATGATATTCGAAGTTCGATGATAAATTGATGTAGGTCAGATCATTAATAAACCAAATTACCGACTAACCTTGACATATTATTTTTTAACGCTGCGGCTTAGGCATGTTTCACGTTTCATTTTGTTAAAATAAATTGTAGTAACATAAATACTGAAATAAATATACGCTCGCAGCTTCAAATGTTGAGCAAGAAAATTAACTTTAAATCATCGATTAGATATGTTATTCTAAATAAAAATTTCTAGAAATTCTTATCGTACAAAATTAATTTAAAATGTTACTTATGTAGACTGAATTACCTGTGTGGCTAAAATAATAAACAAGTAGTAGCAACAACAAAAATACAATGTATATTTTTTATTGCTGCAGTTTCACCCGCACTTACTTTGGGTGTCGTTGTGATATTGTATGGCAGATAACTTCCCTTAAATAACAGCTATCTAACGCAATATATCTACAGTTTAGCGTTGAATCGCATTGGCAGTTTTCTGAGATTTCTGCATTTGAACAAATAAGCATACGAGTGCTCTACACTACAGCTTTGTATAAAATAATAATCAGAATATATTTTTTTAGTACGCAGTTTAATTGCATGGTACGCCTACTATAACATAATTTGTACATGTCAAGTCGTGATCCATTGTTAAAACAAGCTTTTTGTGAACCATTTTCGGTGCCTGACCTTGTTTTTAGAAGATTAGGATGTTAAATGACCTTAGATTGTAAGAGGTCAACTAATGATCGCGAGGAATCGCGGAAGCGAATTTATTGTAATATGTTAGGTTAGATCCTTATACGAATCGTTTTATAGATATTTAATTTAAAACATTGGAACCAATATAGCAGTTCAATGTGTCCGTAATAGCGTGTATATCACTGGTTAGAAGACTTAGATAAATAAATAAAATATATATACAACGTGTTATTCAATTATGAAATACTGTGGAAGAGTGCATAAGTATATTTCATAAGGAATCACCCTGTAAAAATGTTAAATCAAAAGAAGCATATTTATTTTTTCCTACAAACTAATAAAAACAAAAAATAAATAAAAATGTATATATATATTATAGTTATATTTATATATATATATATATATATATTTTATTTATGTATTTGTATAATTTTAAATCTTATTTATTGCACCACCTGCCTCTATTCAATGTTTTTTCCTTTTACGCCATTGGTTGCCTGGAAGAAATCGCTATGTAGCGCTATGTAGCGATAAGGCCACCAAATTGTACTCTCTTTATATGTATTTATATCTTTGTAACTACTTTTTTTTCTTTGGTGTACAATAAAAGTGTATTCATTCAAAACAATATAAGTGTTGACTTATGACAACTCTATTGAAGATATAAGACTGATACGCGCATAGTACCTACGCTACTTGACGCGTACCTAATAAAGTGACAGGAGTCACTTGATTTCAATTTTGCCTGTAATGCAAAAATTGGGGCTGTAACTGATTTCTTACAGTTAAAACTACGGCAGTGGTTTACTCAAAAACTATTAGCGTTTCGGTTTCACAGATAAGTCTCGGAGGCAGTAAATAATGTATCTCAATATACTTCATTTACACTTTGTGTATTAGGACAATACATCTCCATCTATCCCCAAAGTGAGCGTTGCTCGTGTTATGGGTACTAATATAACTGATGAATGTTGAGTTAGATGCATAACAGAAATAGAAGCATGTGTTACATTTCAGAAATTTGTAATATAGGTATTTATAAGATACATTAAGCTTAATTTGCTATAAACTGCGAAAACCTAGCAAATCTGTACGATGCAATTTCATTAATTATTATGCACCACACCAAAATTATCTTCCAAAATGTATTATTTACGCACTTTTCACCACGACACTGGAGTATCCTTAAAAGATGTTGACTTTACATTGTGGTGATTTCTTTGCATTGCTAATCTCAGCCATGGATCGAGTCTCTTTACTAATTGAAAAAAAAAAACATACATATAATTTATAATAATAGTAAGTTGACTTTACAAGTAGGTGGGTGTTAGAAATATAAAAACGTAGTTTACCGCGGCAATTTATGGATAAGTAGTAAATAATTATAAAATTAGGTAGAAGGCCAGGAACTACATTAAGTGTGATTAGAAGAATTTGTTTTTTAAATGTGACCAATTGACATTTCCAAATTAGTCTTATATGTTTACATATTATCGTAAAATGTGACTGATTATTAAATGCAGACATCCATTTTGATTATTAATAGTAGATAATTTCATGAATAGCGGCTTTATAAATATGAGGAAGTGTTAGAAGAATTAGCAATATTGCAAAACAGGTCTTAAGTTTAAGTGTCAGAGATGAAGCGTAACATTTTGTTTTTATAGCTTGAAGTTTATTTTATCGCATATGTGGTTATAATTTCGTAATACCTACACTAACTACTATGTCACCTGGATTATTTACATTACCTCCGTAACTGGTATGGTTAAGAAAGATAGTCTCCGGTAATTTTCAACATTCCTTAATAATATGACAAATAGTGCATACGTTTATGCTTAGATATATGTGTACAGTTTTTTAGGATTTCAAAACGAATGTTTCATATCGCACTGTCTCACGTCCGATCTTAGAAATAATTACGCAGCGCACTTCTGCAATGTACATAACTTTATGCAAAGCTTTGCAATGGTGAAATTATAGTGTACATTTCCAAGTCAATGACTACGCTTCCAACCAAGATATACATTTGGGTCTGGGAGCCTGATGGTGATATTTCTTTTTAAAAATATGACAAGAATTTGTAAAATTATTTTTTAGACCTTGGTTCGTTATAAGAATTTTTTATTACAATAATCTATTGAAAAAATAAAACCATTAAATTTTATTAGACATATTCTTAGTATATACTAAAAATGTAAAAGTGCGTATGTTTATTTCTGCTTGCATTACGCAAAACGAACGTAGAAACAAACATGGCTTGAAAGCTCCATCTTTGAAATCACTCAACTAGAACATTACATTTTGCTTGACCCAAAAATATGCGAGTGAAGTGGAGGTCAAGATCTAATATATATTCAAACAATCTAAATCATACTCTTACTAATACCAAATTATATTTGCGTGTCCTTTTTGGCAATGGAAATGTGAATCGATGTGATTTGTTGAATAGATATAGAAAGTAGCAGAGAGTGATTGATTTATTTTTATCCCAGTTACTTTTGATCGCTTGCTGCCTGAATCTCGGCCGACTATCGCCCGAAATTAGTAATCAATTTAATAAATGAGGATTTCCATACTTTTCTTTTATTCCAACTCTTTCCTGTAGATAAGGATAGCACTACTAAATTTTATTCGCCAATGAAAAGTTTAAGATTATTGTCGTGTTTTGCCGCGATAAAAAAGTCTATATCCGTCCGGGATGAGAGTTACCTTTGTGCCAAATTTCATCAAGATCAGTTGAGTTGAGTTGCTGTGTCAAAAATAGGTTACAAATAAACATATTACGAGTATGAATAATTTTTTTTATGTATGCACTAGAACTGTGGTGAAAAAAACTTATTTGTTAGGTGTATAAAGGAAAGCTTAACTCTATAAAATATATCTAAAAATACTCTATATAAGAATTATGGCCGATTGGCACAGTGGGCAGCGACCCTGCTTTCTGACGGCCGTGGCCGATAACCACAACTGCAAAATGTTTGCGTGATGAACAGAAAAAATGTTTTTCAGTGTCTGGGTGTTTACATGTATTTTATCAGTATTTATGTATATTATTCATAAAAAAAATATTCATTAATCATCTTAGCACCCATAACACAAGCTACGCTTACTTTGGGGCTAGATGGCGGTGTGTGTATTGTCGTAGTATATTTATTTATTTATTTTATTTATCTTCCAGCCTCCCTAAACTATGGATATGAAATAAAATGTTTCTCTATAATTTTTCAGCATGGCACTATTGCGACATTGACGGTCGCCAAGCATCGTTCCTGTGCCCCAATGGCACTATATTCTCCCAGGGAGTGGCGTCTTGCGATTGGTGGTTCAACGTAAGGTGCTCGTTATCCCCCGCTCTGTACCCCCTGAATGCGAGGCTGTACCGACGAAGAAAGAAGCAAAGCAGGCCAAAACCACATAGGGTCATAGATAAGAAACTGATTGATGAGATATTTTTGTAAAAAAAAAATATATCTCTTTTTTGCATTCTTTTGTTTTGTTGAATTAGAAAGTTTTAGGTGACCAATCTGTGTTTCCTCAACAAAACCCAATATGATAAAAAATATTATGTAATCGTGTTGCAGAGTAACATATACACGCTTAACCAAGTGATTGGTAGGTATTGAAGAATAAATTGACATACATCAATGGCTTAAGTGTGTTGTAGGTCCATAAAGATCGTCAATGTAAAACCTCGGTCCTAGGAGGTCATGATATTGTACCTACTTTGATTTATGTACTAATGTCTGTCACAGATCTTTATAAAGATCAAATAAGTTTTAGCTATTGTATTGTTTGGATTTGGACTGAGTTCTGGTAAAGTTACACACACTAAAAACATACAAACATTCCTTTTAAAATAAATATATTATAGTCTTTTGAGTATTACTGTAACTTTTGCAGACTGACTGCTAGCTATGTTAATTCAACTTTGGTCCTCCTGCACGCCATTTCCAACATTTCGATATGTACCAATCTTTAGGGGGCGTCCATTACTTACGTAAGTTTATAACGGGGTCAATGAAAATCTCACGCCAATTTTTAATATAAATTCCGAGCATATGCGTTTGATGACGCAATATTCACGATATCATATTAATTAAATTTACCTATTTAAATATTAAAGTACAGATCTCAGATGAGGGTTGGGGGTTTAAGTACAAAAAAATACTTCACAAGAATTAACGACTTTCGGTGATATTGTAGGTGAATATTGCATCACAAATGGTTAAAACAAAAATACATTCCTTTGGTATTATATCGTTATAATTTGAAAAAGTATGGCAAACAAAATTATGGTTTTATCAGATCCTACGGTGCAGGAATCTGCATTTCACCCCGTCGTAGATGTAAAAATCTCACCGGTCTCTCACTTATTATAAGAAAAAAACTTGTCCTCCACTTAAAGATACATCATCAAGTAAATATAATGTAAATATTCGAAATTTATTACGCTGCAGGTATGTAACTCTGGAAATAATAAAAATGTCTTAACAATAAACTATTTTTGATAAGAAACTAGACAATATGTTTTTTTAATGTATATATAGTTATAATTTTGAATGTAATGTGTAGACTTAAACTTAGGAGCTTTATGTTTTACAACTATAATAAAACTGATGTGGAATAGTGTAGAGTTATGATTTTTTTATTATTTACTTAAAATATGTTTTTTGAGATTCAAAGTTCTTAAATGAGTTTTTCTAAATTACTAGCCAATCACGCGAAACTGTTCTAAGATGCTAAAGGTGGATCGACTACGTACTTCTCTTATACGGATACCTTAACCTTGGATTTCGACATTAAGACTTACTTTATGTTATTATAAGATTAATGTTGTATCTAATTCAAGTCTTTAAAAATGTATTGACTCATGCCTTCGATGTTAAAGATAAAGGAGGTATACAATAAGAACACACAGTGCTCACTGCTCGACTGCGAGTTCCGGGCTATTGCATTGTCTCTCATGTAACAATAAACATCTGGTTTACCACTCAATTGGCTTTTCGAGACACTTGAAAGGTCAAATTCAAATCTCCGTAGTCCTACACCCATCCAGTTTGCGTTTATGTTACCGACTTTGATTAACGTACCTTGACCAACACAATCGATTAATTTGAGCTATCTCATTCGGGTCACATCCTCCATAGTAAGCTGATCATCATAATCACCATCAGCAGTACCTAGGTATATGTAGGACCACGGCCGACTGGCGCAGTGGGCAGCGACCCTGCTTTCTGAGTCCTAGAAAACGGATATGGTTTGGTAACTGTATGAGTTTAGTATAACTGCCCCTAACAAGTTAGCCCGTTAATATCTTAGACTGCATCATCACTTACCATCAGGTGAGATTGCAGTCAAGGGCTAAATTGTAGTGGGTAAAAAGCTTATTTTATTTCTGTTCATTACGCGAACTGCACTTAGAAACATGTAAATAAGTCTAGGTAAATTAGAAACTAATTATGTGCAAGTCTGTCTATGAACGTTAGTTTAAAGAGCGATTAGAGAGGATACGAGATTTCCCTATATGGCTTCATTTTGCAACTAATGATCAGTAATGAACTCCATGGTGACATAACCTCAAAGATATACCGGAAACTTATTCAGGAACCGTTTTCTTACGCCGTTAACATAAAACCGTTTAATCTTTGTGTACATATCCATAAATATTACTATCCTTCTAGTCGTGAAATATAATTGTGAGAACAGAATAATACACACAACAGCGTAGATAAATGAAGATATCTTTTAAAAATACTGAAATAGTAGGTAGGTAATGCACTACGGCTATGATAGCCAGAGAGATGCGGTTTTAAATCCCGCAAGTTAATTTGTATACCTATTAAACACTCGTCTTTTATTTCAAATTGCTACACTTGTGTTTTATGACACGTATCCTAATTCAGTGTAGTTTCAGGCGCATAAGGCTTAAAACCTACGCCTCAGGTTGATGGACACATATGGACACATATGGACAATACTTTGCAGGATGTGTTCCTTGCATGACCTGAAAGTGGTGCCCTGTTTAAAGAAGATGGTCTTTAAATTACCATCAGGTGGGCTAGCTGCTTGGTCCATCAATCAATAATTAAAAAAAAAAACTGTTAAATTGCCAACAAAATTTGATCGGAATTATTTTGAGAATTACCCTTTAACTACTGATCGTTTCAGTAGTTAAAGTATACAAGTCTCTTTTTTTCCTAGTATGAGTGTAGAAAAACGTTGTATGAAAATTAAGACGCATCCATACTCTTTCGCAGATTTGTTATCCCGTAACATTGCCCTGAGGGTAAGGATCAACATACCACAGTATAGCATCATAATGTAGTATACCTAATAACGTTTCTTAGATAATATTACTTATTTTTATTCAATGCATAAATTAATTCTAATAAGTAGGTATTATTCTATCCCACAACCTATTTGCAGAGTTCTGGAGCGTCTTCTCAACTTGTATATAGTATAAAAAAGTGGTGATAGCCAAACGGTAAGGAACCCGCCACCCGAACTATTCGGTAATTTGTGCGTTTAAGCCATTATCCATAGACATATTACCTGCTTTATAAGTGAAGGAAAACATCGCGAGGAAATCTGTCGGCGTGCCGCACTATTATTATTACTAGCCAGCGTGGTAGACTACGGCCTACAGTCTTCTTGTTCTTTAGAACCGTTAATAGTGATGAAGATGATTATGGTAAAAAAGTTAAATAGCAATTGCACGTTGGTGCCATTTAAAAATATATTTAGAAAAAATACAAATTAAGAGTAGAGTGGAGAGTAGCCACACAATTTGGCGTGTAGTAAAAGGTACGCTAAAAATACGTACATACGAGATAGTATTTTTGAAATAAGATAAATGGAAATTTTAATGTTAATGTAAACGAACTGGATTAAGATGTCTAATTATCTTTTGCTCTTTATCTAAAAAAGGCGCATGATATAATCACTTTTGACATGATTTGTGAAAAATCATTAAAATTTTAACAATGCGCTTTCCTTTTTACCACAAAACCATATTTTGAAATATATTTAGTAACATCGACTATAACTGAATGGGCCTTGGATCTGTCTGCAGTTGATAAATATTACGCAATGTACCGCGTGTAAAATATGGTTTTGTGGTGAAAAGGAAATAGGTGAATACCTATTAACGTTTCAAAGTTAGGCACAGGGTTCTACCTCATACTACAGAGGGTTTTAGAGCGTAGACCCATCACGCTGCTCCAATGTGCACTGGCGTGCTTCACCGATCATATGTTTATAATAAATAACATCTATTTTCAAACACTGGGCTGATACTGAGAATTTCATAACAGAAAACCCGAAGAGGTACCTCAAGCTTTTAGGCAATCGAAATTAGGACCTTGTGCCAAATGAGTATGAGTATTCTTGTTTGGTATAATTATAGTCAGAATAAAAATAGTAATAAACCAAGAGCAAAAAAACAATACTTTCCTTTTGGTTTATTTATTGATCAATTAGTGTTTGAAACTAAACTGTCAGTAGGTGTATCTAATGAGTCATATATTCTAAAACGAAATCATTTCAAAGCCAAAATACCAGTCCTGGGTAATAGCTAAATATCTTTTGGTTTTAGCAGCTTTCGAAATGTCACGATTTGACTTTCACCTAAGTTTCCATTAGATAAGCACAACAATAGTTTGTACCGCAAAAAATCTCTACATCATCAGGTTACTCACTGTAGCCCATCTCCATATCGATCCATTCCACTACAGGGTACGGGGCTACTCCATCAATGAAAAAGTTTTAGGCCGTAGTCAACCACGCTAGTAAAGAAGAGTAAAGTGCGGATTGTTGGACTTCACAAGACTACTGTTTGTAGTGACTCTACCACCGGTTCGGAAGGCAGATTCCACTGAGAAGAGCCGGCAAGAAACTCAGCAGATTGCTCTTTTCCAACATAATTTTAAAGTTTATCAATCTTTAAAATTTTTCTGTTTTGTGAGAGATGGGAGCGGAGTGGCCTGCTTCCAAGCAGCCTTGTCGTTTAGGAATTCATTAATCGTGTAGTAACCACGATTTATTAAATGTGTTTTAATATATTGTTTAAACTTAGTTAAAGGTAGATCTAATAATACCTTCGGTATCATGTTATAAAAGCATATACCCATCCCCACAAAGGATTTCTGTACTTTTCTCAGACGATATGCAGATTTCACTAATTTATGTCCGGAGAGTTATGTTTTGAGAACATAATGTATTATGTAGATATCTCAGGCATGCAGGTTTACTCACGATGTTTCCTTCACCGTTTTGATTGCATAAAGCGCACATAAATTCAAATTCAAATTCAAATTCATTTATTTTAAGTAGGTCTACTTTATAAGCACTTTTGAAACGTCAAGTATGTATGTTTTTAGTGACTCTACCACCGGTTCGGAAAGCAGATTCTACCCTCAGTAGAATCTGCTTTCCGAACCGGAAAAGAGAACCGGAGAAGAGCCGGCAAGAAACTCAGTAGTTGCTCTTTTCAATCAACATTTACAATCATTTTGCTATCTTGCGGGAGTTGAGAGCGAGGCTGGCTGCTTCCAATCTACCTTGTCATTGAGGAATTCATCAAATGTATAATAACCTAGCTGTACTAGATGCATAAGTATGAAAACCCGGGGGTTGAACTGAGCCCCTCTTAAATAAAGCCAATGTTCTAAGTACTAGGCTATCACGACTTCATTGGCAGGAGGGATATAAAGCTTGAAAGATCTTAACCCATCACGCTTCTCTAATACAGGTTGGCGGAATTTTGACACTCATTACCTGCCTAAGGCTATTCGCTTTATCGACCATTCAAAACGGTTATAGCATTGGTCTTTTGACCAGCATGTAACAATGCCAATTCATAATGTACTGACATCTAGCATTGTCCTCTAACGCTAAATTAATCGTGGGAGCGTACTCGTATATTGCTTGAATGTTTTTGTCGTACACTTACGTATATCTATATACCTAGTAATGGGAGGTAGGTGAGTAAGTATCTACTATCTAGATATATCAAGGCAGTTACTCTTTCGCACGAAGCGGTGATAGCCTAGTGGCTAATGATTAGGACTTTGGCTACACTTTCGGTGGTCCACGTTCTAATTACAGCACGCACGTCTAACACTTCTAATTTATGTGCATTTTTAGCAATTAAATATTATTTACTTCAACATTGAAGGAAAACATCATGAGGAAACTGACATGCCTGAGAGTTCTCCATAATGTTCTCAAAGGCGTGTGAGGTCCACCAACCCGCACTTGGCCAGCATGGTAGACTCCGGCATGAGACATTCTCATTCTGGGAGATGACACGTTGTTGCCCGGTAAAAGGTTGATATGATGTTGAGGATACTGACTCTTTAGCAATTCTTTTTTGGAAATTTATAAACAAAAGTAGCAATTTGAAATCGACTCATTAGAAACGGGTAAACTTGTAATATCTGTATATCGTGTGGAATACGATTAGCATCACAAGTCCGCAAAGTTCCTATCTATCTGAGAGCACGCCACTGCACACGGTCCTCCGCCTTTCTCATCCAGTCGCTTCCAGATACCTTTGTTACGTCAACCAACGGGCTAGAGGTCGTCCAACACTGCGTCTACCAGTCCGCGGTCTCCATTCCAGCACACGTTTGCCAACAGCCATCAGTTCTACGAAAAACATGACCCACCCATTGCCATTTCAACCTGCGTATATAATAGAAAACAGTATCTAACAGAAATCCTTCGCGGAGTTAAAAATATGCTTAAATAATATGATAACTTCGGTACTAGGTTACCTTGCATAAGTTTAAACGATTGATTAAATAAAACACATAATTTAATTGTATCATTTTGCTTGGGATCACGCTGAAAATAGTTGTAAAATGTCTTCAGAAAAGACCAACAGCAGAAAGAGACTTCTTGACGGCTTCTTGGTAGAATCTACCTTCTGAACCGGCGCGGTGGAGTAAGTGCTTAAAATTGTTTAAAATATATAAATTTTGAATTTTTGCGCTGACCGTTACAGTATATGTCACTTTGCACACGTTGACTATTCATCAAATCAAATCAAATCAAAATTCATTTTATTTTACACCAAGTACATAGAATAAGAACAAAAAAAAAGAAATATGATATATTCATTTGAAAATTAAATTATGTTTGCGTTTCATTGATGAGTTTCGGCATTTCTTTTTACGCGTTGTGTTATGCCAGCTAGGTAATGAATTACGCGATTACGAATTACATGTATGATGTCCCGAGTGGTTTTGCCAGGATAAAAGTATCTGCATCTCCTGTTGCTTTTATATCCTAAGTCTCCAGGATGGAAGCTATCTCTGCGTCAAATTTTATCAGGATCAGTAAAGTTATTGAGTCAAATATAGGTACCTACACATCGCTTTTCATATATATATATTTTATAGTAGAAATTGATGGACCAAGCAGATCGCCCACTTGATGTTTACTTGAAAACCATCACCATAAATAGAGCAACACTTCACAGGACACGCAAGGGGACATAAATAAGAATGGCGAAAGTCCTTCCCCGGATGAGCTCTGTCACAAACAGCTGTACTACTACTTAAATATATATTAAGTAGGCAATAAAAAAGCGTAATATCCCTCGTGTATTATGGATTTACGCCAAGTAACGCCTGTTTTTATCCAACATTGACTCGACACGTGAAAAGCATAAAGCGTAGAGGGCTGACCGTCGCGCGTAGTGCTAAAGAGTTGAAGCATTTAAAGTCATTTCTTACGCGAAGCGCGACACCCGCACGCGAGTTCGACGGCTATCGGTTTCGAATGTAAAATCAATATTTACGTAAACTTTTGAATTTTAAATGAAAAGTTGTTTGAAGTTTTTTGAACATTGAATGTTGGCGATAATTTGTTACCATGGAAACTTGGATGCTAATACTTTGCGGTAAGGTTGATTTTATTTTTTGTTTACTTTATTTGTTTTTCAGTCGGAACAAGATTTTCACGATGTATTTAGTGAATATAAATCTTAAACTTTCTCTGTATTATGAATAGGTATTTTGAGGCTATTTTGTATCGAACAGTACAGGCGCATATTGGAAATAAGTCGTTATTTTTGTTTCCTGCGGTATCGTAAAATAGATATAAGCATAGGGCAATAATTTAATGTGACTTGAAGGTAATTGTTATTATTAATAATAAATCTTACTTTTCAATGCATGACCTTATAACAAAATAAAAAGGCGTGACGTTTAAAACAGTCTCAATGCCATTGTCCGCAAATAACATTATAAAAAGAAACAAAGTAACGATAGAGGTCATTATAGCCACAAAATCTAATTATTTAAATAATATATACCTATATACTTATAAGTAACTATTTCCTGTGATAATTAATAAAGGTATGACGTTAGTATTTTAGTTGACCGATACGTAACTAGCCATCGGATTGCTAAATTGAAGGATATATTGTGAAACTACAGAAGATATATTGGTGGATAATTCGGTATTGTGTAAAATCTCCATACTGTATGCGAAAGTGTGACTGTTGGTATACTTGTTTTTTGTTACCTATGTTAAGCTCAACCATCTGCACCGATCTTGATCAAATTTACCAAACAGATAGCACGAATCCTAGAGACGGACAAAGTGCTATAATTTCATACCGGAGAAGCACCTGGTAACTGTCCCCGCAGCATTTAACGTAACTCGGTTGTAGCAGTTAAACCAATCTTGACGAAATTTTGCAAAGCGGAAGTTTCCTGTAGGAGGGTACATTGACGAAGATCTGATTGGTGTGGAGTATAAGGATTGAAGAAATTATAAATTACACCATACAGATGTCAGATTCTGCTGCTTTTCGCGGAGTATAGCAAATTAAGCTTAATAAAGCGGTAGTTGATAACTTGGTAACCTTCAAAAAAAGGCTAGAAAATAGAGGAGGCTTTACCCCGTCAAGAAATTGACGGGGTAAAGCTCGAACCCAGTCGGTTTGGTAAACGGAAGGATGTGGATAAAGTAAAGCTAAAATTTCGTCTGAGGTAAGGTCAGTCAAAAAAAAGGCTGTAGGGGTGAGCGGAAAAATGTTGAATTATTTACCACAACAATACGTTATATGTTTACACACCATTCATGCAACAAATTGATCTCTGCTATTTTCTAGGTATGATTGGTATTAGGAGTTGTATAAAACTCTTTTTAATTAAAAAAAATCTAGTGTTGCAATGTTAAAATATTTTTTCTACAATAGCACTACGTCTTCTCCTATTGAACTTACTGGGTTTTATAATTTTAGTTATATTCGCTCGTTATTATAGTACCTAATTAATATCGCAAGGCCGGAATTGTAGTAGACTTACGTAAACTATAACATATTTTTTTACTAATGTACTATTTAAAGTTGTAAATGGTATCAAAATGTAACTACTGAACCGATTTTGATCTAATCTGTTGATCTAATCTGTTTCCAAATAAATTATTAAATTATATTGTTATGAGGTAAAAAACGAAAAAAAAAAAAACTTCTTTTTTTGAATAGCGTAAAGCTAATTGATCAAAGATTTTTTTCCACCATATAAGTGCTAACGCTTCCTATATTGCATTCCGCTCGAATCTTGGGCTACACATTCATAGTTACCGAAGAGATTACGTTAGTTGGGGCTGGCTAATATAATTGCGTTATCCAATTCATGTGTTTATCATTTATTACTACTGATTACGGGTTACGAAAGTTATGTTAATAATGATATTAAGCGGTCGCGGTCCATTAGCAGAATTTTTTAAAAAACTTGATACCGGCTTAAAAGTGAGAGGCAGTGCCAGTCGCCCAATATGATCTTCTTGTATTGTGAAATATTGGTAAATATTTTTGTACCAAAATGCTATTAAAATAAAAAAAGTAAGTGAAACGAATATACTATTATAATAAGACGTAGGATAGTAGGCACCAGATATATCAGAACATTTTTTTTCAGAGGTATCATACCTATGTCATATAACTATTTATAAAAGTTTCCCATACGAACTTTTATCACATATTATAAGAAAGAGAAAGAAACTAAAGAAGGGTAAGGGTTTACTTAGTTGATTCTATAACCCTAAACGTTTCAAATTAATTTAACACTATTTCTTTGAAGGTGATTTTCTGGAATGAAAGTTAACGTTTCCTAGTTTTTAACTTCTAACAGCCTGCAAATGTTGTTTAAAAATTTAAAAAAAAACCGTGTGTGCGATTTTATTTTCTATCATTTAACATAGTTCATAATCTTATATTAACTAGCATAATATTAAAATAAAAACTTCATCAAAGTAATTTTCGATGTTTATAACACTCCCCATATTTAGTTTCCCTTTTACCTTCGTTGTATATATTACAATATTTAAAGAAAATCCATTTAGCTGGTAGTGCTCGTGGAAAATTGACTCCAACAAAAATTTGCAATGCAAAAATGGTTTATATGGTTTGGATGGTGTTATATGGTTTTCACAAATCCCTCAATAGTTTTTATAGGCGACACAAACCATGAGATTGACGAAAAAAGACATTCCCGCTTTACGTGAGTAATTAGTGTATACTTATAACCTTGCCAAATTACAGCTTTGTAGTTAGTGAACTTAAAAACTAAGCATTAACCCGAAGACTTTCGGACAGACATGGTTCAGACAGGACATGGCTGTTTTTCTTGTTGACTACAGAACTTTTGGGTTAAACTGTTATCTAAATATTATCATACGAGCTAAATAAGAAGCAGTTAGCAATCACAGATTCACAGTTCAATTTTATTATTTGTAGAGTGTAGAGCGGGGTTCCTTTTTTTTGTCTTAGACTTGCACGTGTGAAAACGTTTCCAATGTCGTGAGCAAAATCTAATAAAACTATGAAATCGCATAGCAAACATTCACCTTGCGTCAGTTTAAAGTTTTTTTAATCATAATAACAATGTCGAATGCACATACCACATTCCATTTTTATTTTGCAATTATTAAAATCTGGACTGATGACATACTATTTCTTTAGATGGTTACGTTTTTATATTCTTATATTATGCATCTTTAGGGTTCATTGACACATTTGGTATATCTGACGGCAACTTCCACACATCACTTCAACCAATTGACTTCCACTGCTGGACATAGTTTTTTGTAGAAAGTTTCAAAATTCAAGGTCCTGGGCCGCTTGTTTACAGCGGCTCCCAGCGACTCGCTTCATGTCATCCGTTCACCTTGTTTGGGGTCAACCAACGCTCCACCTAGGGACCCCAACATCCAACGGCTCTTCCTGCTATGTGCCCTGCCCATTACCACTTCTGCTTCGCGACTCGTTGATTGTTATGTCCTATGTTGGTAACTCTCGTTCTTCTACGGATCTCCTCATGCCTGATTTGATCTCGTAGAGAAACTCTTAGCTATCCTCCTCTCTCCATCGCCCGCTCAGTTATTCTGAGCCTCAAAAGTTAAATCATTGAATTAAATCTATTTCGATGGTTACAATAACATTAAGATTAAATTGCTGTTAAATATGCATTGTAGGTAAATCATAGACTTCCGCAAAGTACTTTAAAAAAATATTGTCTATTTAACAGTTGTAGGTCGTGTGTAATTTGTTCATTCCCTTTCTGTTTATTCCGTTTCCCTTTCCCTTTGATATACGTGATTGAACCATAAATCATATTTCGGCGGCGTTTTTGGTCTTTTTTGTACGTAAGTAATCTGAAATTCTCAGAAACTCAA
The DNA here is from genome assembly GCF_905163445.1 of Pararge aegeria. NCBI lineage: Eukaryota > Metazoa > Arthropoda > Insecta > Lepidoptera > Nymphalidae > Pararge > Pararge aegeria. Next base: position 11,562,773 of record NC_053189.1, read on the forward strand.
TACACCGTTTCATCTTGTGACCTTCAAGTATAGAGAAATCTAATAATCAAATGAAATTTAAGTGTCCGACTGTCATTTCGAAATCACTGCCTCTTATTAATTTCTTATGATTATTGGAACAAAAGCATAATCCAAACAGATGTGCTTAAAACCAGCTGTGTCTGACGGTTTAACCTACGTCCACCATGAGTCGAGCGATATTATACATCCTACAACTACCTCAATCCCTCAATAAACAAAAAATATTTTGTTTAATCGGTCTAGTTAATTGAAGACATTTTTAAGCATGTTCAAACAAACCAAAAAACGAACTAGCTTTCAGTATCAAGTATATATATATATGAATATATATACCTATAGCAAAGAAAGCGTTCCTCATGTGAGCGGATTATTTGTTCACACACAACTCGGTGGATTGGCGGAATTGCTGAGGATTGTTTAAACCTTCAATCGGAGATTCAACTCATCGATCATCGATCACTTAACAAATATGGCTTTTCCTGAGACTAAAATTAATTATTTCTAAAAGACATAGATGAATCTAAGACCCTTTTTAGTCTGATAAAATAACGGCTTCCTCGGGATTTCTATAAAACCGAAGCATACAAGGATGAACTCGCGGGCAACAGCATAATTTTTGTATTGATTCATTATCAACCCAGTACCGGCCAACTACAGGGCACGGGTCTCCTTTCTGACTCAGAAGGACTTAGGCCGTATTCAACCGCTATACCAACTAGGTCATCGCAGTCGCATGATCCATAATTGCAGTGAATAATATATTGCTTTTGAAGCTCACTTTCGCTAAGCGATCGATGACCGACGCTTCTTGATGACCCTGGCGACCTCGACGACATGTGCTATGGCGGGTGAAATTTAAAACGATTAGCCAAGACCGTTGAACCGGGAAGTTGAATTCATTTTATAAGGTCATAATATTTTACTTCCGAAATCGGATCTAGTGAATATTTCGGTTATATTCTCGTGATTATTTGTCGGTCCAGGTTTTTATCACTAACATCTTACGGTTGGTTTAAGCGGTGATAGCTGAGTGGGTGCAGTGACGTCAGTTTTATTTTCAGGGGTCCGAGTTCGAACCCCGGCGCGCACCTCTAACATTTCTAATTTAGAAGTGCTTAAAGAATTACGTATCGCCTGCTTTAACGATGAAGGAAAATAGTGTTAGGAAACCTGCATGCCTGATAGTTCTGCGTAACGTTCTCAAAGACGTGTAAAGTCCACCAATCCCACTTTGCAAGCGTGGTGGACTTCAACCTAAGGAGGAAGACCCTTGAGAGGAGACTCTTGCCCTTTAGTGGGTCGGTAATGGGTTGATCAAGTTTATAATTATGGTTATAAACATTTAAGCCCGCCAACCTGTGTTGGAACAGCATGAATTGTCTAAGCTCTCCATCTCTGATCTCTGGTGATGAATATTCATATTACTTTACAGTGTAAACCTTACTGACCGGCGCATTTAATGTAGCATTAATAAGATATTGTAGAACTAACAGAGGGACTTTTCTATTGCTTACTCTTGTATCTAGGGACTTTTGCTTATTCTTGTATCTTAAGACACAGGTTCTTAAATCTCAAGTATCGGCCAATCTATGCTTGAGTCTGAACCAGAAAACATGTTCTTCAATGTCGGTTAATTACTATGGCCTAAGGCTTTCTAAGGAGTTCTAGTGATATAAATTAGTAGGTAGGTAGGTAAATATTATGATTTGAAACAAATCAAATATTTATTAATTCAAATAGGCCTTCATTTCGCACTTTTAATGCATACCTTATACCTACCTAATACCTATACATACAAAATTTGATAATAGTAGTGAGATGATGGTGATAACTATATAAATAAACTTAAAGCTAATGAGGTAATGTCATATAATCGTGCTATGGTCTAAGAAGAAGCCCATATCAAACTTAGCCGGATGAAAATATAACAGCCCATTCTACGCGAACGCTGTCGCCTGTAGGTATCTCGTTTTCAATACAATTTAAATGTTACAATTTTGCTTGCCAGCCTCCTTGTAATAACTTCCGCGTCTATGTTCAACGGTTTTCTCTGACGTAATCTCATTCTGACTAGAACAAAAAGACTTTATTATTTTTAATCCTCCATTGTTGGGGCATACACAAAGAAAGCTCATGGATGCGCAGCTTTCTTTACAGACACAACGCAATGATTACTTAAAACAATAACAAAAACATTAATTAATATAATTATTATAAAAAAAATTGTATCTAGATGGTCTTAGGTCGCTTTTATTAAGAAAAGTAAGTAGGTTTATCTTATAATATTTTGTTTTTGATTCTATATGTATTGATCAAGAATTGTCAAGCACAAGTTTCCAAATCAAAGCGAAATTATTTCTGTTTTAAAGTCGTAAATACTAACAGTAATTTTCTTTAGTTATAGTAATTTTATGACTAATCTAAGGAACGCGGACGTGGAAACAGCTAGTTGGTAATGGTTAATGGTTGCCTTCGTAGTATATATCTTGCAACACCCTTAATTTATTTACTAGTCTCCAAAACAATTTTTCATGTTCCTGATTTAGTTACATTACATTTCCTTTTGTTTCTTGCATCGTGTAATAGATAAAATAAAATAATTTATATACCAATAATTGTTATTTCGCCTCGCGGAAAATATACAAGAATTGACGAAGCTGACTGCCAACCTTCGCTAGTCGGAGAGGCACCGCAATAAGAAGAAGAAGAATATACCAATAAGCCAAATTAAGCGTAACCCTAGGTTTGGTCTAGTGGTTAGCATGTCACATGGTCTTGGGTTCAAATCTCGGGTCGGGACAAAAATTGTTAAATACCATGTCGGCCCTAGTTTATTATCACTTATATATAAAAGTCTTTAAAGCCCAACAACCCACTTTCGAGCAGTGTCACGTTAGTAGGTTGAGGGTTGATTGAAGTCAAGCGCTATATGTACGTATATTTAAAACAAAAAAAATATCATAAATAACTATGGATGTCAGCATACATATACATGTAATTATAGTTCCGTAGCGTTCATGCTTGGGAAAAAAACGTCTTTTGTTTAGTATTAACGAGAATAATTAGATAGAAAGTTTTATGTGAATTCTTACTGTTTATACCACTATTCTGGCCCAATTAATTTTTAATATCCGAAATCTAACTTGAAAAGGGGTTTTTTTATTATCAATTTATAAATTTTTTAAACTTTGATTTTACATTTGTTTAACGGCATAATGTGCCATATTTTCAACTTTATTAAATTAAAAAAAAAATTATATGACATCCAAGGACGGGTGGTCGCCGATCGCTTAATCCCGTTCTGGTACTGAGAATTTCTAGACAGACATATTAATAATAAAATTAAAATATTTTAGCATGCCTCGGGACTTAAACCAAGGACGTTGCGATCCATAGTGCTAGACCATAAATTTGAATAGTAATTCGTGCTACCTAATTCATAATTGTACGATATGCGATTGTAGAGTTAGGCTCTACATACATTTAACAAGCCTGTCTAGTTAGTGTATTTTTAAAACGGGATGTGACGAAATAATTTAACGAAATCAGAACAAACTGCATTGCTAGACTTATGTGGCTATCGTTTCCTTCATTTCAGATGATTCATTCGGTTAACCAATATCTTATGTTAACGTTTTGGTATTAGATACATTCTAGTAGATTATAAGTAGGACATACCTACGTTATGGTAGCAATAATTTGAGACTTTCTGCAAACTGCACAATGGATTTTGAAGCGGCTGTTCTTCTTATCCACAGAAGGTTTTAGATCGAGCCTAATTAAGTTTTTTTGCTACTAGAATAAAATTAATGTTTTGACGACCTCCCTGGCGCAACGGTGAGCGCTGTGAATTAGGTAGTAGGTCCCGGGTTCGATTCCCAGCAGGGGCAATTTGGGAATTTATAATTTCTGGATTTTCTCTGGACTGGTCTGGTGGGAGGCTTTGACCGTTAACTAGTTATCACCCTACCGAAAAAGACGTGCCGCTAAGCGATTTAGTGTTCCGGTGCGATGTCGCTTTGAAACCGAATAGGGGTATGACTACCATACCATAACCCTAACAGGTTAGCCTGCTACAGCCTTAGTCTACATCATCACTTACCACTAGGTGAGATTGCGATGATTGAATAAAAAATAAATAAACGAAATGTCATTGTTTATAAAGATATACTATGATCACAGTCAGTAACTGCACTCTTTTTTAAATTTGTTGGTTGGTAAATATAAAGTTGAATAAATGTTTTTTTTTTTTAAATATGAATTTAAAAAAAAAATCATCATCGCAAAGAATCGTTATGAGTACTAAGACAACTATTGAGTATTTTTTTGAATAATATAAGTACATAAATACTTATTACATACAGATAAACACAAAGACACTGAAAAACATATATGTTCAACTAGTTAATGTTTGTGTAACATTATCCAGTTGTGGGAATCGAACCCACTGCCTTTGAAAGCAGGGCCGTGACCCTGCTAACATACATATACATGAAGTGCACGCCACTGTGTGCACTTCATGTATGCACGAATGCATTGGTTATCCTGAAAAATTCATACAACTTATATAGAAGGAGAATTTTTCAATTTTATGCGATCTTCCTGCCTGATGCCTACCCTAGTTAAAAGCCATACGCACGCCACTGCCGGCCTTCAAAGGATGGTTTGAAAGATGGAAGTTATAATCTTTTGTTTCATATTTTATTTTTGGAAAAAAATTACCACCTGCTCGATTGCGTTATAGGGAAGTACTTATTTACGTTACTTACGTACGTACTTTATTCGTAATTTCAGTTACGAGTGGAATTTAACCAAGTGAACGAAATTGAGTTCGTGTTTTAATGTTTGCATCATGGAATAATAGCCGATTTCTTGTTATAAATAACGAGTATAAGAAATATAAAGCTAACTAAAACAGATAGGTTATTTATAACCTATGGGTTGCAGATAGCCAAGTTAGGTACTCGAATCTAGTTTAGATTTATTTTAATTAACTAGTTCAAGAAATAAATATTTAATCGATAAGTGTTCACATGATTATGTGTGTCAAGAGAACCATTGAAAGTACATATTGAAATAGTTTAGGTACGTACTTGACTTCATTTCACTTGAACGTGAACGGTTTTAGAGAAAACCGAGTTGGACATATAGACGAAGAGATCCGTACTAAGGTGCAATAAGATGGCGGGCTTAAACGATAAAAAGGAAACATGGGTGTGAATAATTGCTCTAACCAGGTGGCTTTTCTTATAATTTTAAATGGCAATGTGAGATGGTTATAACTACATAAAATAAAACGAAAATAAAAAGAAAATTAAAAAGAGTTTTTTTTATTAATTTGTGTAGCAGCATAAAAAACACACATTCATAGGAAATGGAGAATTCTGGGTCTAGATTTAAGATTCACATTCAATCTTAATAAATAATTTACGGTTCATAATTATATTTAAACCATCTTACAAGTAGATACCTACTACTATTCATTAGTTTAAAATAAAGAATCGTAAGTGACAATTAATAAAAAAAATGATTATTACCTTGATACTATTCTCACCAGTACCATGATAAAAAATATAATTTTTCCTTTTTTACTAATTCAAATTCAAATTACATTTATTTCAAGTAGGACCTTTAAAAGCACTTTTAAGGGCTTACTTCAAATGAACTACCTTTTAGAATTAACTCTCTCTGATTGTTTTGACTCTACTACCAGTAGTTATACGGATAAAAAACCAGCGTTATCAAAACAGTAATTTTAAAACAGAACAAAATTGGCGGTGCGTACCAAGTTGTACAATGTCATTCATCAGGAGCAAATGTAACCTCGGAAGTTGGTCCTCGGTATAGTATTATGAAACTGTTTTATATCGTACTAGGAAAGGAAATTGAGATCTTGTAAGTAGGTTGATATAGTTTTTAGTTTATGAATGAATAGTCCGGCCAACCCAACCAAGTTGGTAAACCGGATTAAGTTCATTAAAGCCGCGGTAAAAATTATTTGTATTTATTTAATCAATTAAAATGTTTTTGACTCTCAACGTAGGTAGATAGGTATACCTAATAGCCGAATGCATAGGCTTTATTGAACATTAGTATAAAATAAATATAATTGCTAGCTGCTTGTTTACAAATCATTCCCTAAGCAAATACCTACTACTGCTACGAATTTTCTTTTATTAATTCGAATTCGGCCCTCCAAAGTCTAGCCGAAGTCCTAACTTTTGTGGCTATCCATCCAAGTCCATCGCCGCCTCTTAATTTCTTATTATTGAACTTAAATAAATATCTCCACAATAACTTAAGGGTAGGTAGTTACATTAAAATACCTATTTTGGTAGAGAAACAAACCAATTTTTAGCCAGAGTTGAAATAGTTAGGCGTTTATTCGTAATTTTACCTCGTTTACCTTTGAACATGATAATTGTCGAACAACGAAGCCTTTTATACGCAAACAGCACCTTCGTTTTCGTTCCCACCATTGCAAAGGTATGTATTACAATGTCAGGTAAAGGTCCCCAGAACACAATATTATCTTCAGTCTTTATTTAGCTGGGTCATAATCAATAGAGAAACAAATTCATCAGTTTATAATTGGAATACCAACTTATTATTATAAGTGTGAGTATATTCGTTTGCTTGGCCTTTCTTCACAGCCTAAGCAAACAATTAAACAAATTGATTTTTGGCTCCAAGTTAGAAAGGACGGAGTGTAATATAGACTATTTTTTTTACCTGGAAAACCAATGGTTCCCACGAGATTAGTTGAATACAATAATTAACGCGGATAAGATACGATGGCAACAGCTAGATATTTCAAATGCGAAAGTGTTTGTTTGTTTGTGTTACTTAGCGCCCTAACTACTAATCAACTGGATTATTCGCATAGATTTAGTTGAAAGGATGGGGAGTAACATATGCTACCTTTAATACCAGGAAAACGAACGATGTTTGGTTGAGAAATGATTATCTTTCATGTAAGAACATTAGGCAGTAGCTAATAAACCTTGTCGAAGAGCATACGTGTTTCAATCAAACCGATCGACAACCTGCAAGCAAAATTGAACCTTATTTCGTTAACATTTTGGTCCTTCGAGCCGGATTCGTACCTTTCAAATGTGATGTAGTAAATAGTTTGTCCGCGGAAAATTTCTGATAAGTATGATTTTCCCATAATTGAATTTTTGAAGATATAGCCATTTTAAAATGACTTCAAGCGTAGTTTAAACGGTATAAATTAGGTGCTTCTTTATATCGTACCGTATTCAATTCCGTAAATTTTAAAAATCGAGTGTTACATACTCGTCCTACAACCTGCTGTATCTAATTTCAGCATTTTTGGGGATAAAATGTACAATCCTTTATGGCTCACTGCATATATTATTTATGTTTACTCGAGGCAAAGTCGGTTCAGCTGTTCTAAAGACCTTTCTTTGTTTTTCCCTCTCCCTGCCACAATGGTGAGCTGTGGTATTATAAATTTCCGGATGCCAGGCTGCGGACATTTGGGAATTTATAATTTCTAAATTTTCTGTCCTATGATCTGATGGGCTTCGGTCGACAAAGTGGTGCCGTAAAGCGATTTTGCATGCAGGTACGATACCGCGTACAAACCATACCCCTGTATGGGTTTCATAGAACCATACCCCTTATAGCTTAGCCGCTAGCATTTTAGGCTACATCATCTATTTTAGGTGCGATTTCATTCAAAGGCTTGAAGTGGAATAGAGAAAGGATTAGCCACGAAAACAACACGACAAAGGCGCCCGGCTGTGTTCCGGGCTGGACGTTTTGATCTGTCTAGAATAATACCAAAACTCAAAACTCTGGGATTGTTTTTTTATTATTGTAATAAGGAACCCTAATAAGGTCATTTTTTTATGGAAGGAATTTAGGATGCAAATGACCTTACTTTCCAATAAACTGTTAGGATGAAACAGATCTAGTTTAGTAGGTGAAGGTGTTTGCAATACACACGAGTATGGTCATCTTGTTGCGAAACCAATTACGTGAATGTTGTCATTGTCACACCACATCCTATGAGAGGTTATTATAATTATTTTGAACGAATAGTAAAATGCTTTATTGGTCTAGTGGTTAGCATGTTCAACTACGCATCACGAGGAATTTCAGAAATTTGAAACAACTTTGGTCTTTATGCCACAAAAAAAACTTCTCAAACGTGGCGCCATCAAGTTATTCGTATCACCAATGCGTGAGTTGCATATTCATTACTCAATGTTATACAACGATATGTATATTAGTAGAATACATACATATTATTGTGTTTACAACTCATAAATTTTGGATACTTTACCGGAAGCACAAATATTCAAGTTACTAAATGGTACTTACATAATCTGTACGTTACGATAACATAAAAAGCTCTTAAAGGAAGTATTTAATATATGTGAATCGGGAGAGAAAGTCAAACACTAACTTATTATTTCCGTATCGTTTTAGTATTAATGTTTTTATTCATATACGCGTTTAAATTATAGGTAAATATATATACTCGTTACTACTAATAGTAACGTGTTATTAGGTAATAATCGTCATGATTTAACTCAGATTTAAATTCTAACGGTACTCAAGTTTACAAGTTAAGACAAAAAATATGACGAAATAAACTTACACGCTACCTCACCCTTAGTTTATATATAAAAATCTATTGCTGAACTAAGGGCCTCACCCAACGGTAGGGTTCGCCCATAATCTGGGCAGGCGAATTGGTAATCGCAGTAGATGAAAGCAGCTTCTCTTTCAAACAATTTAAAAGTGACGTTGTCAGTGTTGTGTGTCGAACACCGACAAAAAGAACACGAAAGCGGGTAGTCAGATTCAGATAGTTCAGATTGCCCGTGACATCCAACTTGACATCTCGTACCTATGCAGTCCCGTCGTGACCACGATCCATGCTGGGTCGAAATATCGGCAAAACCAAAATTTTATCGTGGTATATTGCCGTTGAACTATATTTAAGAAATGCTGATTAACCACGAAAATCTTAGTTTAAATTCTTTAATTAGATGGAAGAAGAGAGGGCGCTACTGCCCGTACTCCGTTATTATTTTGTAAGAATATCCGTTATTTTATTTAACGGTATCTTTTTCCGTTAATTCAGTATGCATTTGTGATACAGAGAGGAAGAATATCATTAGTTTCGCAACAAAAGAAGGTGTACGTTATGCTAAGCCATGATTAGGAATGAGATATATAATAATATTTCCGTGTTACCTCTTATTAGACTTAATTACTTTCTTCGTGTTTTATATACTTTACTTAATAGCTATAATATGGATCTGATAAGCGGCGTATGCGGCAGTCGACAGCCGTGGTGACAGTAGTTGACCTAGATTCGGATTGCAACAACGGCCAGTACCTAGCGAGTATGCGATGACAGTCTCTACCTCACCCTTCTCTGATGTCCTTACGCTCTACCGTTGATAATTTTGGTTATTGTAAAAATAATAGAGTTGCCAAAAAATATTTAGGTTTACGACAGTAAATAATAACTAAAAAATATCAAGTAGAATCTGCCTTGCGAACCAGTGGTAAAATCATTACAAACAGGTATAGGTACATATATTTTGACATATCATAAGTGCTTATATTATTAGGCATAGTTAAGAAAAAAATTTGAATGAATTGAAAAACCTTCCTATGTGCATTGGTAGAGTTTCTAAACCAAAAAAAAAAATGTTGTCGAAATTTTGCACTGAACTAGCTTGCAACGTGATAGGTAAAACCAACAGTTCGAGGGGGTTTTACAAAAAAGCGAAACTAAAGCAGTCAAAGTTTTAGCCGTTTTAGTAAGGGTGATATAATCCAAAAAGTTAAGTGAAATTGAATAAATCAAGAACAACAGCAATATTTACCTACGCTAATATGAAGTGTCAATTATGACACTTCATATGGATTCTGCATACGTAACGTCACTCACTATAAGTCACGCATCTTTTATATGTGCGAAGCGTAACATTTAATGTTTATGTTTGCATAGGTATCTATCTGTTGCTTTACGCTCAGTGACTTGCAATTTAATTGTTAAACAAATAAACTCTTGCAATCTAGATCAATGGTACATATATCATTACTACACTTTATAATTGCTATGTTATCAAAGATTTATTAAAAGTAATATGCAAGTGGTCTTCAAAGAATAGCCGTGTGCCATTGTACCGTGACAATGAATAGGGGAATGATGAAGAAATAGCGGCCAATGATATAATTGCACCTCTTCTATTGCATCTAGCAATTATAGGTATGATATTACGATGGAAGATGTCGTAAGATTTGGCACTTAAATAAAAAAATGACACCATAATGTATCTTTGCATCGTCTTAGTCTCATGCAAGACGATAAAGTTAATCGATAACCCACCCGGATTTATGTAAGTAAAAATACCTACCAACACAATGTCATGAATATTGGCTGTGAATCAAATATAATTTAAATGATTTCTTGAAAACTATTTATTAATTATATAAGTCTCAGCGATCCACCCAAGAAAATGTGCTTAGAATGGTGAAGTGTAACTCTCGGAGTTATTCAGAGTCCTTTACAATAAAAGCGGCAATGCTGTGGAATGAACTCCCTGATGACATTCGGCGCTCTAAATCCCTTGCGATTTTTAAAAGTCGTGTAAGGAGGCACTATTTGTCACTATAGACATGTTAATATTATATGTATGTGTGTGTATTTATGCATATTTATTAATATATATTATATTATTACATTTATTATTTTATTTAATTATTTATGTATATAGTATATGTATATATTTATATATATATATATATATATATATTATTACGATTTCCCGTCTCTCATTGCCTTATTCCAATAGTTAAGGTAGCCTGGAAGAGATCACTGTTAGTGATAAGGCCGCCTTTTGCATATAATTTATATTAATGTAAGTGTTCCAGTGTGTATTTCCTTTATATGAAATAAAGTTGTTCAAATAAATAAATAAATAAAAAAGTCATAAATATATAAATAAATATATAAAAAAATCAAATTCAAATTCAAATTCTAAATTTCTTTATTCATGTAGGCTATGGAGGGTAGAGGTAAGGAGAGTCATCTATGTATATGAAAAAGTGTCGTCAAAATGTATTAAATTAGGATGGCGCCACATTTGCATCAGGGTAACTCTTAAAAGAAGCGCCAAATATAAATATTGTTAGAGTAGGCTTGAAAAATAAACAAGGAAGTATGGAGATACAAGGAAGTAAGGTTATATTTACCACAATATTTTGTACAACGTAAGTTGTTGAAATTCTCAATAATTAACTACTTTAGTCGAAAATGACATTAAATTTTTTAACTCGGCATACTTCAATTCATCTACGATTGCTACATTCATACCATACCCTGTGCATCCACCAGCGCCATTGTGGAGGATTTTTGAACTGTTATTTAGCGCAACAACTGGACACTTTTTCAACTTTTCTCCCATATAAGATGACTCTCCTAACCTCTACCCTTTATAATGTAGGCCTATCACAGGCACTTATGAAGCGTTCATACATATTTGTTTACATAATTGTAAGGGGATGGTGATAACTTCGTTCGCCAACTTAAATCTAAAGCTACGAGGGTTCCAAACGCGCCCTGGTCTAAAAAGAGCCCACAATAAACTTAGCCGGGGAACTTATCTAAATGATAACCACTAGACCAACGACTTCTACTCCTTTATATGTATTTTGGCTTATGTACGAGTAGTAACTGTAATAATCATTGGGAGTTCAAACATCACCGTCATCATCAATATATAACACTCCACTGCTGGACTAAAGGCTCTCCAAAGGGGAAGATTTGCCCATTATAATCACGCTAGGCAGACGGGTTGGTGATCGCAGTAGTTGTAGTAGTAGCATAGAGGACGCTCACCGTTCTCAATAATAGTTGAGACCATAGAAATCTTAATTATTAAGATTTCTATGGTTGGGACACAAGGTTTTAAATTAAAAAGGTACTCAGTTTAAATTAAATAAGCTAGTAATAGATATAATGGTAAAGAATTAGTTAAACATATTGCCTGAAATGAACGATAAGGTACTTATCATAATTATTATAAAGAATTGAAAAAAAAATGTTTGCAAAAATACTGAGGTATAAATATTTACTTACTTGCACATTCGGAACTACTTATCCATTATTATTTTCGGAAATAAAATCTACACTATAGACCACTTATTAAAAAAATAATGTAATCAGTTTATTTGAAGCCTCCTTGACCCAGTTGAGTAGTACGGACCTGCACGTTTACGATGCAACACCAAAGAATGTAAATAGAAATTTAATGCACAGTAAATCTTTATTACTTAATTACTTACTTGCGATGATGATAATACTAACAATGAAATTAATAATACTATAAATTCGATGTAGTGTCTGTTTGTTTATACCTAGATATATATAGCTTGCACCTTCGAGATGGAAATAGGATACTTTTTTATCCCAAAAAACACCTGGGTAGCGAAGAGGGGATTAAAAAACATTTAATTTTCTAAAGAAAATATAAAACAGCATCTAAGTATCGCCTAATATATACTGTTAGGTAAGATGGAGATGAGATTTCGGATGCAATCAAATTTTGTATGCAAAAGGAGTAGATTCTGTTCTGGATTCTGGAATTGGAACGAAGACCATTTCGCTATAAACAAATGTAAATTGCAGCGAAAGGCTATAAGGTAGTCGATTTTGCAAACTACATGAATATTAAACTCGCAACTGATGTTATAACTTTAGCTAGACCAAAGATAATTCCAAGGCCTTTATACAGTTCTTATTTACTTTCATCAGGATTAAATAAAGCAATTTAAATAACCCAGCACGTACCTTTCTACTTAGTTACTAGACTTTAAAATTAATGACTGGCTAGCTCTTCACGCAACTTTGCTCACGTTTTATTCCAGCTTGTCTAAAGAGTACCGGCTAGCCGTCAGGGCAACAACGACGAGGTGTGCGGAGGACTGTATGAGAATCAGAAAACCGAATCGAACCGGTATGTGTTAAAACCACATATAAACTGAGCAACACTTCGCATGCAAGGAACATGTCGTCAGCATCCTGATACGTATGTGTAAAGCCTCATGGGCTTTTAATTACGCCGGCGACTCACCTTTCAGACCGGAACACAGCACACACTGCTTGGCGGCAGAAATAATCACGGCGGTAGTATTACCCCGGATGAGCTCTGTCTCGAAAAGCTCAACTATGACCTTGGTATATAGACCTACTTGGTCTTCAGTGATTTTTGCTGCTGATAAGCTAAAATGTCACTGAAAAGCAAGCCAAGTACTAGCTGGAGTCTCAACCTATTTTAGAATGAATAAAAACAGCATTTTTATTAGATACCCCACTTGTTCTTAGTACTCATACGGTAAATATCTAATGAAAACTTGAAACGATTTCCTACCTAAGTAATTCGTCTTCGAATTTCTCACATCACACGTAAAAAGATCAACTTTTGAAGCAGACATTGTATCTTACCGAAAGTAAATTCTAGCTTATGACAAACAGTGAGTGGGAATTTCAGTAATTACAAAAATACGCTTTGAATGGCTTTATACTTACGTCTTGTCTTATTATTGCGATTAGATTAGATAGAAGCTTAAAATTATCTCAACGATAAGAGACTATTGACTTTATTATACGGTATAAGTTTAGCCTAGGGCCCGAGTGTGCTATTGCAATTGTCTCTCAGTTATCGATCAATGACAAAAAGTAGGTATGTACTAATGAATTTATTTTTTACATGAAAATTGTTTATTATTATAAAATCGATCATCCCGTCTGACTATATAATGCGGCTTCTTCAAAAGTACCTACAAGGTTAGCATCGTTGAAAATATACATGTGGTGCCCAAATCTTAAAATAATCTCTTTATGTTGTGACTAACCATTTCATCAAATGGTTGCGGTGTTGAAAAGGTGATAGCCTAGCCTAGGTGGCAGGGTAAGGCTTCGGCTTCGCTTTAGTGGCCCGAGTTCGATCTATGGCACGCACCTCTAACTTTTCGCAGTTTTTATTACAATATCATTTGGTTTAACGGTGAAGGAAGACATCGCGAGGAAACCTGTACGCCTGATAGTTCCCTATAATGATCACCAGGGCGTGTAGTCTACATATCCGCACTTGGCCAGCACGTGGACTTCGGCCTAAAACGTTCTAATTCTGAGAGGAGACTCGTGCCTTGTCGAGTATTTTAGAGATATTATGTGCAACAAATAGTCAGCAAGTTTTTTAGCAGGTGGTTTGTTATTTATTGCCAAATTTATTTATAATAATTAACATTATTTTCATTTCATTCTTTTTTACTTTTGTTATTGATCTAAAACCTGTTGCCTGGCAGAGATCGCTACTTAGCGATAAGGCCGCCTTTTGTATCCTGCTTCATTCTTCATGTGTTTGTTCTTTTTTTGTCTTGTTTCTTTGTTTGAGTGGTGTACAAATAAAGAGTATAAATAAATAAATAAATAAATAAAACTGACACCAAAACAATTTAATAGCAGACTTCGGGTTCTGGTTCTTTCAGAAGGTCAAGCATGGAAGAACAAACAAAGAACATTATTTGTTCTTTGTTTGTTTAAAGAGCTCCGTTTTTTTAAATCCTGTAAAGCGTTTTCGCAGTGTTTAGTTTGTAGCCCTTATAGCGTTAGCGTATAGTGTAAATAATCATTATCACTTCAAAACAATGCAAAAAATGTTACATTATCAACCTATCAAAAGACTATTAAAAATAAGTGTGCCTAGGCTCATAAAAGTTAATCTTTGAAAGAATAAATCAACGTTTCTATAAAGCAGTCAGTACATATCAAAAGGTATCGTCATCTCTAATTTAAAATCGTGATGCGTGAAAGTAAAAATTGGTACATCTTTAGATAAATCGTAACATTCGATCCATATAATATGTTCGACGTGTGCGTTTGTATTGTATTCACTTTGCAGAGAAAACATAAATCGGAATAAAGAGTGGTTGCATATATTTTTTCTAAACTAAAATATACTATGACAGGTCAAAGTATGATCACACGCTAAAGCTGCTTAGAATTAGATATACTAAAGTGAGATGGTATTGAACCTAATATAATGATCAGGCGTGCAGTATCGCTGCACCTCATTGAGGATGTCATTTTCGCTAATCATTTTATAGATTTATCGGAAATTGAGATTGCATGAGATCCGATGTTGAAACTTGGTCGTTCAGTGTGGTTAGTAATCGAAACCAACACGTAGGATATTTTGGAAAGTCGGAACCGGAGTGAATGGACTCTGTTATAGGCGGTAAACTAACACGTTTATGCTAGGTTATCTCCTGGTAAGAAACGTTTTTAAGGAGATAGTTAAGTTAATTTTTCCTACCGTTATCGGATAACAACCTATTAACGCTGAACTCTAGCTATAGATATATTTAAGAAAAGAATTTCAATTGCAATTCAGGTATTTTAATCATCATCCCAATCCATTATCTTTCCACAGATGGGCATTAGCCTCCTATTTACTCCCAAAATGTTGTTCTTTTTCCATTGAGGAGAATAAAAAGGCATACGCATTTCTGCCAGGCTGCCACCATTACTTTCAGGTCTGGAACGAATTGGGTTGACATTTCTTTGTGACAACCCCTTTTGATATTCCCTCGCTTCTCTTCTTTTTCTGTTTCTTCTCGTCATATCACAATGCTTCCCAACATCTAGCCATAATTTTGCACAGTTTTATGTTAACACCGTTCGCAAAAAAAGTGAAAGATACTCCACTCGCTACCGCGAACGGCACATAAACAAGAAGGTACTAGGTAGGTACGTGCTGTTGCTGTTTTAAATTTCAATATTTTCATTTTAGATCCGTCTACTTAAATATAAAACGACAAAGACTCGCTTTACTCACGCATAGACCATAATGAAGGTAGGTACCATAGCCTTGCGACCAGCTGAGCGTCACCTAATCATAAAACACGACATTTTACGTAACGACTTTTGGCGTCACTCTCTGCCATGGTCGTGTCACTTTCACCATAATAACTGACTTTCTACGATTAAGTATATTTGGGTGAATCTGTGTGACAATTACTATGTTTAAAGTCATTCGGGACAAATTATGCGGTGTAGGTACATTGAACGCACGCCTTATTTACATAAAATGTTTCCCACGATCAGTAGGTATATACGTAAAGTTATTTAATATATTTTATAATGGACACGGATATTATTCTACGTAGCAAACTTTACTCACCAACTTAACTTACTCGTATTAAAAAAAAAAAAAAAACAATGTTCAATTAATTTGTGAAAATCAGACAAATCTGTAAGTGATAATAATGTTGAAACAGATCTTTTATAATAAGCTCTCTAAACACGTTTAGCTCAAACACTGAAGCATGCTCGGAAGATGTTGACTTCGCGTTCGTCTAAGCCATTATTGTATGTGGTGATTTGTGAAGTCATACAACCGGAACAGCTGCCAGAAAAGTTGTTAAATACGGAAGCTAGCAGCTAGTTTCAATTAGTTACCTACTATTTGGATCTGGTAGTTAATTGATAAGGTAATAATTTTTACACAGGCGTGGTGCAGCGTAAAAATTATTGTAATAACGTCCGAATTATCCGGACTTAATATTATGGTGATGGTGTTATAGTTATTTATTGGTAAGCAGTAGGTTTACTGTAAGTGTCCGACTACTGGTGTAGAGCGTTTTAGCTCTTAATAACTCTCATATGAGAGAGGAATGGAGGATGGTGATGACACTTATCTATCATTCAAAACTGCACTCCTGCCCCTTACGTCTAAAACTTATACCTACTAATAAGTTAAATATATTTTTAAAATTTTTCAGTTACTTTAAATTTTAAATCTTTCGATCTAATTATTTTAATATGGTGAGCTTCCAGCCGTACCTAATGAAATAAAAAGTTGCGACGAGTAACTGGTGTGGTTTTATGGGAAGAGACAATTCCCATCGTGTCACACTTATTTATTTAGATATGTGATAGATAAGTTTGTCTGGTAATTCCATAAATCCCCATTGACAATTCTGAGGGAGCTGTTAAATAGAACGTTCGAATTATCGCAACATAAGTCGACGGTGCGTTATGTGTAATAGTTATATGTAGGTGCGCAGGTGGTTATGCAGTGCGTGAGCTCGTAAGCCGTGACCGACAGCAGAGCACATGCACTAAGTTATCTCGTGCAATATGCACCGTGTCCGTAATTGTACACGGATTTTATTTCTCTATATTATGTTACATCACAATCGTGAACCCATTACTAGCTCGACATGAAATTAGTTTCCAGCCGGCGTAGAGTCTACAGAAGAAATGCTTTCTTGTGTAGACCAATGCTTGTTTCGCGATAGCATGGCATTGCATTTCCCAGAGGGTCAGACTTCGGAATCACTTTCGCAGGGCCGAGTTCGAATCCCAGCACGCACCTCTAACTTTTCTAATGTGCGTTTTTCCCAGCACGCACCTCTAACTTTTCGTCCAAGTAATGTGCGTTTTTACCAGATAAATGTACTTGCTTTAAGTGATATTTAATTACCTACTTAACACGCACATATTTCCAAAAAGTTAGAGGTCCATGTCGGGAATACCCCGAAAGGAAAGCCGATGTTAAAGCCAAACAATCGAGCTTATAGGTAAAGCTGAGAACTGATGCCTGCTTGCATTTAGATTTGTCGTTTTCAGAGCTTCCTTATCTTCACATAGGAAGTACTTACGTTAACTAGGGCGTAATTTTTTTTATCGAAGTATGTCACACAGTACCTTAGCGGAGTCCAGGCATTCTATAGATCTTAGTTTCTTTTCATGATTACAACAGATATACCTAATGCTTTTCATAACGCAATATTCTTTAGAGTGTACCTAACTTCAATCAATTTAAGATGTCGTTGTGTTCTTGAGTTCCAATTTATTAAACATACCTAACTGTTAAGTATGAAACTGTGAAAATATACTCAGGTATAGTATAAAACACTGCCCTTTATAAGTATGTACCTACTTGTGTATCACGCCACTGTATGTTGCCAATTACAATAATTGCAATCGATGCCTGAGAGATTGCGGGACTGAGCCATGATCTCATGGCTCATGGCTGAATAAATAGACTAACTAGACCTTTGATTGCCATGCGAGTCGTTATAGTTCGACACGACAATTTGCTCTTCAAACTTCAAAATACTGGTATGAGACTGGACAAACCCTACTTTAATTCAATTATTACTATAACAAAGGATATTTGAGGTTTATCAAAACCAGGTTTAACGTAAATATAAAAAATATTACGTTCCCAAAAACTAACAAACAATATATTCATCAATTTTTATATATTCGTTAGTGACGGCCGTGAAGATTCAACAGTAGGTTGCCATGGCAACCTACTGTTGAATCTTTACTGTTGAATGTTTCCTCTTTCTGCAGAAAGAGGCCTGTTACAATAGGTAAAATGTTTTTCATCACATTTGCTAATAACGAGAACCTTATAACATCGAAGGATCATAATCCAAGATATTAGACACGCGCGTTTTATTTTGAAATTACCTTTAATAATAAATAAATTTTGTGATTTATTATAACTTATTTATAAAATGAGACAATACCTGCTTGATGGTATACTCTTTCAAATAAAAAAAGAATTATTCAAATCGGTTAAAATTTAGGTTCATCAAATTTTAAATCGGTTCGAATAAAACGCCGTTTGCAGTACCTATCCAGTGCATAATATAATTAAATTATATTAAACTAAGTAGTAGGTAGGTATATCCGCTACTTTAACCGAAATGTTTCCTTGTAATAAAATAAAAATAGATAGTAGATAAGGATATGACATTGAGAACTTAATCCGGGTAACTTAACGTATCATTCTTTGTTTTATATCACGGTACTGCAACATTTAAAGAAACTTGAGCCAACGATGCTGTGATTGATATATTTATTCCGGTCGACAGTCTTATTTTTATGTTATAACATTCGTGAGGCCTTGGAAACGCGATTAACGAACAAATGCTTTCAATTCCGCCATTCACAAAAATGGCTTTTGATTCTGAATTGTTTGGGTTGTCTGACAAAACCTGGATGGCAAAAAAACTCTTATCAGCGATCGATTATAAAAATAAAATAATTTTAAATCGATGCATATGTCGCAGCATACCTAGACAATTCTAGTGTGCAAAAATTAATTACTTCAAGATTTTGGCATTCCGTTTACAAAGTTGGTTTCATAAATTTGAATTTAGAATTCACCCAAAACTTAATATTCATGATGTCACGCAGGTTTTATTCTGTAGGTGAATTATTTATTTATATATGTATTATAGTCTTAAGGTAATACATCATAAGGCGTCAGCAACATATAAATAAATATACTTTTTAAAACCCTGACGATGCTTTTTCCACCCTTGCACGTCACCATTTTGGCAAATTTCGGCGAAAATTAAGATTTTTTTTACCTTAACCACCAGACCAGACTTTATTCTTTGTTTCTTTATTTCGTAATTTATAATTTAGTAAGAAATATAAATATAAATAAATTTCTTAAGAAAACACACCAACTTTCCATTTAATGCTGGTGTTCACTATAATATGCTTACAAAGTAAACTGACTGGTATTAAATAATTGCTTCTCTTTTCTAACTTTGTAAAATACTACACCCGCATTGGTAGTTTTAGCAGAAGTAGGTTTAATAATATTTCACTTTTTTGTTTCAGTTATACCGGCTATTGTGAATTGTATCACGATATCACCAAATGGTAATAGCCCAGAAAGAAAAATGTTGGGTGGCATGGTGATCGATGCACAAGCAATGGGTCTTCAAAAACCAGAAGCAATTATAAGTACAAGAAAATTTGATAATTCATCGTTATTAGCAATTAATGAAAGGTATAGGAGACTTATACCTTACATGACATTTTATTATGCTAATGACTTAGTGACACCTACAACAGAAGCTCAGAAGACCAATAATGTCGAAGTAGAAAAAGCTCAAATCATTGAAGCAGGAACTGTGACACCGAAAGAAAGAGAAGCAAGAGTAATATACCCTTCCCAGGGAAATCAAAATATTCCAAGATATCATGGAAACAGATTAACTCCAATTAATATTGCATCTTCTTATCCTACTAAATTATATTACAAAGAAATACCAGCTGCATATCATAACTCTCCAAAATTAAATCCTATTTATCATTCTACATTGCCAGAGTATTCAGGTCATAGTGGTTTGAATAATCGCGAAAATGTATACGACCGATATATTCCAACGCAAATTAAGGCTCCAAGTACACCTTTCATGGTTTCTACAAGAAAACCATATCTAAATGTTCATGAAAACGTAGAACATCCAAATTTTCAATATTATTCATCGGACCAAATCGAAGCTCCAAGATATAAACTAGTACCTTACGAGCAGACTCCTCCTATTAATATAGTAACAGCGAAAAAACAGTATAATCCTCCGACTGCTCTATCGAAAGAGCCCATTTATGTAAAACCTAAAACGAGTCTTCGTCCTCAACATTTTGAGATATATAATCCCTACACTCGACCATTGAAGACAAGAAAACCACCAACAACGATTTCTGAAATTTATTATGAGAGAAGACCTGATGTGGTTCCTGCACAACCAGTTGTAGAAAGCGGATTTCAACCAATTGCAAATTCGCAGTTTTTAACCACAGAGGCCCCTTCATATTATACACCGTCATACAAAGGCGAAACTTATCCAAATATAAATAATGACCATAACCGAGATTCTCCAGCAGTTGAAGCGAATACATTTGCTCCCGAAGGAAACAAACATATACTGGAATATGTCATCGAACCGGTCCATACAAGCGAGAGAGAAGAACAGTCTGCGTCACCTGATTCAGTTACTTTAGCAGAATTACTGAACTCTTTGCAAATCAATAAATCCATTCCGAAACCGATAACAAGGGAAAATGTTGGCGCCTCAATAAAAACACTATTACAGGTACTGAGCACTTTAAATGCTCAAGCTCAGCAGAATGAAGTAGAAACAGTGCTTAGTTCACCAAAACCATTCGAAGCCCCTGAAGTTTCAATACATTCAACTCCTTCTCCGCTGCTAACGACTACTCCAAAGCAGCTTCATGATTTGCACGAAGAACCCTATCTTGCACCTATACAAAACCCATCACAGCATTTAGATGGTAAATATGAAGTTAATTTTTACATTTTATTAATGCTTACAGCTTTTCAAACTGAGTGTAGTTCGTTGAAAGTATAAGATGCACACCACGAAATAATTATGTACCTATATGCATTTTTTTTTATTTTTCTCATATAAATGGTAGATAATGATCTTGTGGCGCGTATGACTACATGTCTAGAAGCATGTCAGGGGTTCAGTTCCCGATGAGAAAACGGATTTCTGGCACCCAACCATTTACTGTAAATCTTTGGAAATTTGAAAGATAATTTGATATAAACAGTCTTAGCTCCTATCATTAACAAAGAATAGTAATCGTTGAAGGAAGAATCGAAATCGTATTGCTAGTTGTTTCGCATGCTAAAGGTTAACAGAGACAATTTCTATCATTTTTTATTCAGTCCTAGAACTAAAGTCTTCATAAATGTGACAAAACTTTATTTATTCAGTATCGTAAAGGATCGGAGAAGGAGGATTAAAGGATCTGAGCTGGATTTCAATAAAAAGTATCCTATGTCCTACCTCGCAGTATGCACTCAAATCATGCGAAGTTTCATTTGAATTTATACAGTAGTTGCAGTGCAGCGTGATGCGCGGCCCAGATATAGACTGACAAATAGACACGGATGAAAAAATTACAGTTTTGGGTTCAGTATCAGTTATATAGCGCCCTCCAATATATTTTTTAAGAAGTCTTCAATGTACAGAATTAAACCCGTTACAGTTTTATTATAAGTTTAGATAGATACATTAAATACACCATTAAAAAATATCTTGGCAGTAAGATCTAATTTACTAAATTTCTTTTGAGTAGTTAAGAGATTTAGTTGCGATTTAATAACCCTAAGGTAGATACCTAATTTGTTCATTATTTTTGAAGAGTATCCAACTGGTGGTGGCAGTTCACAACGTTTTCCTCCTCCTGTGACATCGGATAATGAGGGCGGAACTCCCGGCCGGCCTGATGTTGATTACCCTATACTAACTGTTATTCCGCCAACAAGTTTCGATTGTAAAACACAGCGCTATAAAGGATTTTTTGCAGATACTGAAACAAGATGTCAGGTAAGGTCAAATCCTACTATATACCTATACAATATTATAAATGTGAAAGTGTGGATGTTTGTTACTCAATCACGCAATAACGGCTGAACGGATTTGGATGAAATTTGCCATGCATGTAGCCTTTAACATAAAAAAATAACATAGGCTACCTTTTATACCGATTCCTTAAGTAGTTCCCGAAGAGAAATTGAAAATTGTTTACGAGCTAAACCGAGGGCTTTGAAATTTGGTTTGCATGTCACCTATGGAAATAATGTATGAATAGGATAGTCTCAGAGATAAACGAATAGCCATTTTATTGAATTGGCAGAGGTGGATAGACCAGACCAGAGACAAATTGTTTTATAATTTAGGCTCAAATATAGAATACCTTAAAAAAATAGTGCATTGGGTTTTGGGTAGGTACTTATAGTGGTAGTCACTACAAACAGACATACTTTAATAGAGTAAGCCTATAATAAAGCATAGAATAAATTTGGAAGTTTTCGAAAAAGATTTACCTACCTACTTGAATCTTACTGAAACCATCTCGTTTAAAATTCAGCCCATTGGTTTTCTGATCCTCTTGTAAAGAAATTGTGCTTATGAGGCATTCAAGGTTAATCTTATAAGTTGAAGGTAACTGACTTGACTGTAACCAAGGGCTTTCAGACGCGAAGTTCTGCGACTTCTTTCGATATTAGGTTTGTATATTTAGTTATACTTAGGTATCTAGGTATGTATTGGCTAAACGGAGGCTGAAAAACTAGGCTAAATTATTAACATACTTGTTTTTCTTTTTCTAACGTTCACTTTGTATGGATTGGTTAAGTAATATCTACCTCGTGCTCCTGCGCTTTCATAAGTGATTTTATCCCAAATCAGTAGGCTATAAATATTGATAAAGTAGTTAGTTAACATACTTTTTATACGAACTGTGTTTACTCGGGTAGTTAACGAGCTAACAAACTTAAACTTGGAGTAATGTAGTCAATATGGAGTTGTAAATTTTTGACGCTCGTGGATGTGATGTTAGTTTATGTACCTAAAAATTTAGTATATTATACTAATTAGCCAACTACCCACAAGGTACCCTCATCCCCCGTCAATCATCGCTTAATGGAAAGTTTGCTTTAAAGCATCCGATTCCGCTTTTATCTCCCACAAGATAGAAAAATGAATCTAAATGGTTGATGGTGGAAAAGAGCAACTGCTGAGTTTCTTGCCAACTTCTTCTTGGTGGAATCTGCCTTCCGAACCGGTGTTATAGTTACTACAAACAGACAGACTTGACGTTTCAAAAGAGCTTATAGAGTAAGCCTACTTGAAATAAATGAATTTCGAATTTAGTTTGGGTAACAATTTATCTGTAACAGGAAGATCAAGTCAAGCCATTCGGTACAGATCATTACCTCCAATACCTAATGATAAATAAAATTTATCTCAGAATTTTGAATTTATCTAAACCGAAATAAAGCCGGATTAAAGCAGCGTGGTATTCTTGGCCCTATATGAATGGATGGGCTTGTGTCCGGCAGAAGCCATCAAGAGTGATGATGTTAATCTATGTCTCCGTCAAATCTCAACCAATGAAGTTATTTTATTATTAGATAGTCTCAGAGATAAACGAATAGCCATTTTATTGAATTGGCAGAGGTGGATAGACCAGACCAGAGACAAATTGTTTTATAAATATAGAATACCTTAAAAAAATAGTGCATTGGGTTTTGGGTAGGTACTTATAGTGGTAGTCACTACAAACAGACATACTTTAATAGAGTAAGTTTATATTTTTTTTTTTAATATTTTTATTTATGCTGCCAGCATCTTAGGAACTGTGCCTCGCTGCGGTGGTTTCGAGGACGTTTTAGATTTTATTTAGTTTTTAAATAGTTTATTTTAGGTTATAGTTATGTAATAATAAAAAATATATTTAAAGTTATCTTTTATTATTAGATTAAGTAAATCTTATTTTGATTTACAAAATTTAACATTGAATTTTTTCAGGTTTGGCACTACTGTGATTTAAACGGCGGTCAAGCTTCTTTCTTGTGTCCCAATGGCACCATATTCTCTCAAGCTGGTTTAACTTGCGATTGGTGGTTCAACGTCCGTTGCGCCTCAACTCCGCAGCTGTACGTCTTGAACGAGAGTCTTTATAAATACATTTTGCCTCACTCGCCCAAGTTTCCTGAAGACTATAGCGGACCATTGGTTGATAAGTAAGTTAATTTACCTAAACTCAGTTTTATCTTGCCTATCCTATATATGTACATACTTATACAATCTTGCCATAAATTTTTAGTGTAAATTAAATGTATTACAAACAAAATTAGAAAAAATGAAAATAAATGTGGGTTAAAGTTTTTTTTGAAGTCAGCCTGTTTTAATTGAATTTAAACTCTCATCTAAAAAGTAACGAACAGATTGTGTTCAAAATAAGAGAGGTAGGTAAGGTAGGTAGGTATAAATAATAGACTATTATTATGGATATCGGTGATAAAGCAGTGGTCAGCACTTTAGCCCTTTGAGGGTATCGAGTTCGATGACCGGCATGCGTTTAAAGCGAAAAAAAATCACTTGCTTTGCCTGAACGACCCGTGCTCCATATTGGGACGGTAATGGGTTGCTGATGTTGATGATGAATATCCACAAAAGATTTAGTAATAGTTTAATTTTAGGATCATACTAATTTATTGAAATTTAAACAGGTATCTAAGTTTGAAGTTCAAAGAAATGGAGGAACAGTTTAAAAAGAACAAAAACAAGAAGGTAGCGTCGGATAAAACGGATTCGGATGAATCCACCGAGAAAGATAGTTCCATTGAAGAAAACGCCAGCGAAGAACAGCCCGAGGAATCTTCTGTGAACCGAGCAAATGTAATTGTAGAATCACCTGGCAGTAGTGGTAATGTCCAGAGGCTACAAGACGAGTAAAATAATTCTCAAACCGAATATTAAATTGAATTTGTTGCTTTTTCCATATTATTGTCGTTTCTTAGTGCTTGTTTACGTATTACGTATCAGGCGAGGGGGTGAATTTTATACTTACTTGTGTACAATAAGCAGATGAGACGATAGTATACCGTTAGTAATAGCGGTGATATATAGTTACAATAGTAAATATAACTTGCTGTAACGATAAAGGAAAACATCGTGAGGAAACTTGCATGTCTGAAAGTTCTTCACGATGTTTTAAATGGCGTGTGAAGTCCACATTGACCGGTGGTGGACTATGGCCTTAAACCTTCTCATTCTGAGAAGAGACTCGTGCCCTGTAGTGGACAGTTAATGGGCGGGTTCATTATGATGATATACTTCGTAGCGGAGTTAATAGGTAGGATGCCGCGATTTGTACGTGAACAAGCATTTGGTGCTGATTCGGTGGTTACACTTAAGGCTGAACCGCTTGACAGAACAACATTGAAGCGGATCTGCTCAGCTTAAGTTTCTTCATAAAATCTTTGGCCACGAACTGTTGCGCAGTTATGTCAAAGTGCAGTTCTACCTTAATCCTAAACGAAATTATTATTCTAAATACTTCAAGTTCATTGCAGAGTTTAGGTAGCTACCTATATGAGGACGATCTACTCGACTCTATTTGTAATGCAGCCGCTCGGAACAAGGATGTCAAGGTCACATTAGTGCTTGAAGTCCCAAAGACATGTGGACCGTTAGCGAACTTGGCTGCGTTGTTTATCCCCTCTGTCGATTGAGTTTTCCTATAAAGATGCTTTTCTTATCTATTAGTTCAGAGTGACATAATATGGTGAAGTATTTTTTCCTCATTTCTTTGGCAGTTTCCATACGCAGCCGTGTGGCACTGTAGAGACAGATGGCACCAGCCAGCCTTCTTGCGGGTGTCATAAGAGGCAACTAAGGGAATATTAAGGAGAACCAGCGTCCTAGATGCTAATGTAGCACCTTGATAGCACCATCTACGGCGGCCACCGACCCGTCTGCCCAACGTGGTGATTATAGGGCAACCCGTTGCGAGGCCTTTCCAGCAGTGGACTTATAAACTATTTATGATGATGATATTTCTGAAGCCCTCTGGGCTTATGCTTATGTGCAATAAGCATATAGTGGGTAAACCTCTTGCTCAGCTACTCATTGGGAGTACTGGCGCGCAAGCAAAGCTGAACCAGCCTTCCGCAGGCATCTCGAACAGGAGAAAGGACTCCGCACCGCACCCATCCGTTGCTTTGCCAGGCGGGCAATCTGACTCACTATGTACTTATTACACAAATGGTTTTAACGCAGGATACAATGCTTACCAGTACTAAGACTTCCTGGAATCTCTATTTAAGCGAAGGGGCCAGCTATTGTTTTGACCACGAAACATTTATTTCATGACAAAAGCAATGTTCCTTGGAGAAACGAAAGCTGTTAGTATAGTTTAATTTAGTTTTGTAAACAACTGTATATTAGTAAATGTAAATAAGTAGCTAGTCGATTAAATGGACAATATTATTGAAATTATACTTGCAGATAAGTTTTGAGGAATTAAATAAATGATTGTGATACCAATATAATAAATAATTATCAATCCATAAAATTGATTAACTTATATTTAAGTATTTATGTGTGATGACATGATGGGTGATGACTATTAACTTATGTTTATTGTTTGCGGTTGTGAATTTAAACAAGAGTCCTACAATAATTTCCTGGTACTTATCAATATATTGACAATTATAGATTAGATAAGTAAATTTTTTCTTTATGGGAATTAAACTTGCCATACTTTGCCATGTTTAATTCATAGTTAGTTTAGTTTTTAACTTACTAATATGATTGTAGGCTAATTCAGGTTTAATAAAATGCAATTTTATCGATGATATCAAATTTTCAGCTTAGGTATCTACTAAAGTAAAGTTGTACTATATTTCTAAAATAACCTTGTCACGAAGATTGCACAGGACAGAAATAATATTTACTTAAACGTAACATGTCTCTATAATCATCTTGTGTTTTAGATCATAATTTCGTACTTTAGTTAAATAAGTAGATAAGTGTGCAACAGCAGTGTGAATTGTGATAGTAATTCGATTGTTAATTTTAATTTTACATTGTACCTTTAGTTTACTTTTTTGTACATAATAATTTTATGTACAAAGCCGAATTAACAACTGAGGGTCGATTGTGAAACTTTTGATTTAAAATAGGGAAATTATTGTTTACGTCTGGATTTTTGGTTGGGTTAACACTTATTAGCACTTTAGTTAAGACGATAGATTTATATATATTATTCAGCACTAAAATATATGATTTTTTTGGGGAAAAATAGAATTAGTTTAGAGCAGTACCTATTGTATAAAAGTAGTAGAGTATTACCAATCCTATTTAAAAAATAATGTATTGGTGTTAATGACATATTTCGGTAGCTACCTAACTACTAACAGTTTTATATCAACCCTTTCCAAGAACTGTTTTTTTTAGATTGTTACTTTATTCAACACCAAACGTTTTTATATTAAAAAATAATTATGAAAGTATCTTATCTTGTTTAAATTACCTATTTTATTAAATAGTGGAGTAGTGTCAGCCAATCAGAGAACATTGTGACATCACATTGTTGCTGCCACTCTATGACACTCGACCATCGAACAATATTGTATCTTACTTATAAATTGTAGCATTGATTAATCGGATAATGATTTAATAATAATTGCAGTACCTAACTATAAGTTTCACCTTTGATTATGATTCTTAAAATATGCGTGCAATGATTTAGTTTATTTTTAATTTATTTTATACTTGCTACTATATTGTGTATGTGCTTGATTATTCTTCTTATTTGTGCAATAAATTATTTAATAATTTTTAAATGTTTTTTTTGTAGTTCGTAATATGCTTTATAATAAAACTCTAAATAATTTCTTACATTTAATAAAGTTATTTACAACATAAATGCAATTACGTAATCGTTTCTACATCACTAACATTGATCAACATATACCAAGCCTGCGTCAGAATAACTTTGAAATAACGAACAAGTAGACCTCCAAGAAGTAAACAGTTTCTGTAATTAAATTAATAAAAATATATCACAAAAGTAAATGAGTTACTATATACTATATCATTTTATGCCACTCGATTAAGAAGTGATTAGGTAGGTACCTATACCGGAATATAATATCATTAATTGAGAGATTCTGAAATTCATAGTATTTACATTAAATGCCATTATTCAAATATTACATTTACACTAAGCACGATCATTTACACAATATATTTTGACTATACATACCTATTCGAACGACATTGGACCTTTATAAGCTAGTATACCTAGACACTTAATATAATGCAAATTTTGCTGATAATATTTTTACAAAAATATAATTTGGGGATAAAACAATATACTTAGATATTGATAAAATGGCTCAACATTTACTTAAGTGTTGAATCTCAATTAATTTTGAACACGAACTTTAGAGCCAAGATGTTACAATCACGTTTTTAGCTAATTTTGATTTACAATTTAGTATGTACAGTTCACGTCTTCATCTCATTTCCAATCACAAGCTGTTGCCGTTTCAGTCTTTCGCATTTCGTCTCCTTCAATTTATTCTAAATAGGTACATAATTACACACTTTATGCAACAAAAATGTAATGTAAGCTAACAAGTCGTTGTGTATCTTTAAAAAGTAAAATCAATTTTTAACTTTACATGTTAGTTAGTAGCTTACTGCTTACGACAAAGAATACTATTTGGCAATATTTTATATATCTCAAAGTAAGTGATAGGAAAATGTAATTCGGATTAACCGTTAAA
The DNA here is from genome assembly GCF_905163445.1 of Pararge aegeria. Classification (NCBI taxonomy): domain Eukaryota; kingdom Metazoa; phylum Arthropoda; class Insecta; order Lepidoptera; family Nymphalidae; genus Pararge; species Pararge aegeria. The sequence goes on from NC_053189.1 coordinate 11,591,785, forward strand.
AGCCTATAAACAAGTTGAAGATACTTAGCCTATTCACAGATAATTAATACTGAATTCGAGATATTAATAAATGTTATTTTACATAAGAGCGCAACATTAAGAGCTTACCGTTAATCGGCGTTTACTGTTGACATTATCCAAAATTTCTTCCAGTTCACGATAAATTTTACCCTGTTAGTGACAACATTTACCATACACTATAGAACAATAAATAGGGCACGAAAACGTGCGGTAAATTAATTAATATCTACGTACACAAAGATAATTGTAAATCGCGTCAATATAATGACAAACCTACATTAATAATGGGAAATTAAAACGGCCCGCGACTCGGTGTCGTAGTGGGGCGGGTCGGTGTCGTGGGTCGCCGTAGGGGTCGGGCGGCGGCTGTGGGCGCTCAGTGTTTGAGCAGCAGCGCAGCGTGCTTGAGGCGCAGGTGCGAGCGCAGGGTGTCGATGCGGCTGTACGTGGCAGGGCAGTAGGGGCACAGCGAGCGCTGGGCCGTGTGCGAGTGGAAGTGGTGCCAGCGGTTGGACACCTCCTTGCCGCACGACTTGCAACGCCACAGCGCCGCACTCTCCGCCGCCGCCACAAACATGCTGTGGTACGAGTACTGTGGCGCGGCGTGCGCGCGCTCTGCAAAAGCGCCACGCACATCATGCCAGGGCCTCCCGAGGGAACGACACGATATCCAAACCGCTCCGATATTTTTCAACACGTTCATTCTAATCTTTACTTTGAACTACACGAGAAGGATCCAAGCTATATCGAGGTAGTTTTGATACTTTAGCCCGTTTTAACTTAACCAAGAAAAAAAAGTTTCACAGACACATAGATGATGACTAACGACAAAATTACAACACCGATTCGCCAGTGCGTAATGTTTAGGGAACCCATAAACTGAGTTAATATTTAACATGAAAAAAAAAAAAAAAAAGTTACATTTATCACAGATGAAAATAAAAAATAGCCTTTTGAACAGGACAACATCGAACACAAAACATAACAGCTGGTGGTGAGAATTCAACGACAGTCAAAGCATAAGAGTTGCCTAGTGAAAACGGATTTTCTAAACATAAATGTATGACTAGGGATCGCCTAAGATTAGGCGTTAGTTATTTAGGTAACGTCGTTGGTGAAAACGAGCATTAGGGCCTTACAAGTAAATGTGCCATAACATTGCAATAGTTATATAGTGGTTTGTCACACTTCAACAGACATGATTTGAAATGTCAGAGCGTGAAAAAACACTACACGTTGCGACGTTAAACCAAATTTATTTGTGTAACTCAAATTGTACCTAAATTAACTCGATATAGGTTGGATACTTTTCGTTTAGCTTCGTCCAATTGTAATTAATTTGTTAATTTCATCTTTGTTATTGTACCCGATTTAAAAGCTCGCGCTACGTAATATCGTTTTCAAGTATAGAAAAACTGTAACGCCACACATAAAATGAAAAATACACGTGCTTTATAGCTAAAATTCGAGGGCATTTCCATAAACGCCTAAAACTAAGACGATTGAAAAATACAAATCTGTAGTTCATAATTTTCGAAACTAAAATGATTACAGTTTATAGTGGATTAGTTACTTGAAAACGAATCTACGGTTACGAGCATGCGATTCCTCTACAGATAGCCATAAACAAATTCGTGTTGAAAAATAGTTTGGAGGGCTCCGTTATTTATTCTAACAATGAACATCTATAATGTTGCCACATTGAGGATATTGACGTGATGCATAATCTTAAATTAAAGTAATCGGCCCACTGGGTTGCCAACAATACTTTCAGTTGCACTATGCCACCCACTGTCATGCACCATGAGTATGCGATCACGATCAATAATGTAGTTGTCAACTAGAAGCATTGCTGTGTACGCACACAAGACGGCGTGTTCAGGCGGATGAGGCCGTGCATTCGTACTTGCGAAGGTACGATACATATAATTTGCAAATGGGGTGGAGCGTGTAAAACGCAAACTGAAACTACACGGATTGTAACATACCACAATTTAATGTAAAAATTAGTAATAAATACAACAGATAAATGCAGGAGTTTGCAACATGTTAAAATTGCATTACATAACATCAAACAATGTGAAATAAAAATTGCATTAACTGCTTGCATAAAACAAAATTATTTAAATTAAACTTTTAATGGAGGCATCAAACCAAGACATTTAAAATACTCATAAACAACAAATCGTTCATAAAATCTCATGTAAAAATATAACAAGACTGATAAACAGCTGTTAAGGTACACGATTTGACACCCCCGACCCTATTAGTATAAAACTATTGTGATACACGACACTATAACAAATTGGCTAATGTTACAAAGAAGAAACAAAATAAAACATAACTAGACCATTGCTATCCTGAAAATAACCATAGAGCTCATCCTGCACTCCATTGATTCCGAATCATATACGTCACGTTTTGCGACATAAAGGTCAATTTTAATAATATACAATAAATTGGAATACTCAATTAGATTGGCCAAACAAGTGACTAGGTCCGTAAGACCTCATTTTCATAAGACTAAATTTAGTAATTCGTTAACCTTATGTGTAAATTCCATATGGCATAAAGTTAGCTTTCATTAAGTTCAATTGCGTGGTCACCGTACAATATTAAGTTGCAGACTTTCTGAAAGCTGAAAAGAGATCAAAGGGAGATATTTTCTGAGCCAAACGATGTGATACTCCAAAATATTTTGGCCAGACACTATCATAGTATCCTAACCTAAAATATCTAAAATAATATTCTATGTTACTAATCGATTTGCTATAGCAAATTCAATATTTAAAAATTGGTCTCGAGTGATAGTAATATACAAAAATGCATTCAAGAGATGAAGCGACTCTGTACCCCCCCATCGGGCGCAGCATACCGGATAGCTATGATCTATTCCAACAACATACTTAACTCGCGCGATAATAAATTAATAAACAGTACATAACTATGACGATTGGCAGAGGTAAACAAGCTATCTTAATATTACCAGCTATAAAACCTGTACATCGCCGTAACCCAAACTGCGTTGCTACGAAGTAGAAATTAGGAATTCACTTATGTAAATACAAATTGGTAGTTACTTTCTTTCGAAAACATTAATTATTTTAAAATATCCTTTAGTTTGGTTACGTTATTAAATAACTAGTAATATTGCACTGAGTATGAAATGCCATCAAATGATAAGTGCCCACATTATTATACATTGAAACGGTAGATATAAAAATCTTTAACTTTCTTAAAATTAAATATAAATCTTTGTGGAAGAAACGTTTGGTAGTTAAATATAACTTTATCGATAAAGGAACGAAGGAGCTTAGTGCTTATATCAAGTGGGCCCCTATATTCAATAGACAAATTGTATAATCTAGGTACGAGTTATGACTATTTTTAAAAAATTGCACAAGTGGTTTGCACGTTCACAGCTACTAAACAGCACTAATGCCACAACTTAGAAAATATGTGAAACGATCACGGTTTAACTATTTGGATGCGGTCGATTCTCACAGTCACAAACATTGGACGTGTTTGTAGAGTAAGATCTGATTTATACAATCGGCTTAACAATCTAGATACATTAGTAAGTTTGAAGAGGTCCGAAAAAATTAAGATAAAATCTCGAGTGATACTGTAATCTCTAAGTGTGTATTGTATCTAACGCGTCCGACAGACGCTCCTATACCCGTTGACAGAGTCCTGCCATGCGACCTCAGCCGGATGCTAGATGCCTTACGTTAATGCAGAGTAACTAATCATTAAAACATTAATATTACAATAGGAGTCGAATCGTAGCGTGTTAACACTCTTGGTTCTAGCACCATTCCATTTTATCACATTTCAGTTACCGTACCACTCTAAAGTGTTTAGCTAAAAATGTAACAATCTTAAATCTTAAATTGAAAAATACATACGTAAACGCTAGGTTAGTCCCAATTGTAGAATGCCAATATTAGTTACTAAATGCGCAACCTCGAATCGTTCCTCCCTACCCTAAAGTAATTGAGAGGTCTTTGACCTCCAGCACCGAGCGACTTACCACAACTAAACTACCAACGATAAAATAATAAAACATGTTAACATCTCAAGTATACTGCTAGTCGACAACTCGACTCGATAAACGAAATCAATGTTACTATATCATGAATCAATAAAAACAAACAACACTAATAAATCATATTACATAGTTATATAAATATAAAATTATATTAAATCAGACAATAGAATATATCTAAGTATAAAAAACAATCTCCGTAAATAGATCAACTAGTCTAGTATAAAAATCTTTTCGTATGTTTCCTTAGGCGCTATCCGTTAATACATCACAAATCCTTAATAATTATCCAGCTCGCAAAGGCCTCATAGAGTTACAAATGCATCTACACTGAGATTCAGTCAATATTTATATGTCGTTGACCGACGACAGATCACAATCTCTTGCCAGTTCCCGATCCTTCCGTTGTCGTTCCGCACCACCCATAGGATAATATAATAACATAAATATAATTAGCTACAGGAAACTCATAATTTCCTATCTAACGAATAAATATAACAAGACGTGTGGGCCCGTCCGGGGCCGCAATAGCCAGCATCACTTCGCGGTCGCACCGCTACTCGATATAGTGTATATTTAAATAGCTTAAGAATTCTATCGATACAATATAAAAAAATAATATGGTAATAAAATTAACATCATATTATTGCTTTTGCCCGTTCCCGTATAGCGATTGGTATAGAAAAAATTTGCTTACCTACTTACATACGCTTCGAGTCATCATCTTAGTAACATCGACTAAAGGTATATTCCCGTCGCGGAATCGTCTGTTTATACTTCCCTACGCGGAGTCATATACAGTCACACTGGGGCAAGTCAAATGCACAACCGAGACAATACTAAAACGAGAGTTAAGAACTCAATTTAAGGCCCGCTTAAGTAATAGCACTTTAGCTTAATCCTAAATAGGAAAACGTTCGGAGGCGTCCGTAGCACGCCTCGCAACGCGAGGGCGTCTGGCACGGGCGCGCGCTCACAGAGCGTCGAGGCCGAGCCAGTACATGGACAATCAGTCGAAGCTCGCGTCCAGGTGGTTGGCGAAGAGCGGCGCGTGCGGCACGTGCGGCGCGGGCGCGGCCGTCTCGAACTTGCGCGTGTCGGGGTTGTAGGCGGGGTGCTTGAACTTGCAGTGCGTGCGCAGGTTGTCGGAGCGCGTGTACGTGGCGCGGCACAGCGGGCACTCGAAGCGGCCCGGGAAGTGCACGTGGTAGTGATTGCGGATGTGCGTCACCACCTTGCCGCACAGCTTGCAGCGGTGCAGGTTGAGCGCGCCCGCCACGCGCTCGAACGTCAGCCGCATGTGCCAGCCCTTCGAGCCTGCAACCACCAACCATGGACCGACCGGCCACTCACTGCACTGCGCGCGAGACGCCCGCTCTTCCCCGACTCGGCCGCCCCGGCTAAGTCTCCGTATAAAAATGGCCTACCCGGAGCATGTCTCTTTTACATTTTTCTACTCTTGACTCTTTTGCGAATATAATCACTGCAATATTACGTAGCTCTACGATCAGACCATTTTTATACCAAACCCTTTAACAATTAACCTTAACATAGCTATTTTGATAGCTTCTTAAAAAAGTAAAAATCTTCTCTTTAAAGTATTGGGAGATGAGACGTCACAAAAATACAGTAGAATTTGGATGGATAAAAATATTTTGTTGAGTATTTCTGCGATACTAATAAATACATAAAAACGCCTGTTTGGGCAGAGAAGTGGTATTCCGATTCTATATTTGATGGGGGAATCGTAACATTCCAATTTCTACTGTGAGAAGAGAATGTAACATATTATTATTAGCACTATAAAAAAAAGCTTTGATATTAATTTGTTAATGCTATGCTATTTGCTCCTCCTAGCACTATTAAAAGCATTTATCAAAGATTAGTTTAGTTGAAAATTAATCGAACCAAAATTTTAAAACAACTTCGGAGAAATGATAGTTATATAAGAGATCCATGCAGAAATGAATCAATGATTGAAGAAATGGTGTTTGTTACTCGTCTGCGTCTATATATTTGCGTGAATAGTTAACTTTTACTGTCACCAAGGCTGTATACATAATGCAGAAGTCTGAGATATAGGTCTGCGTTAAATAAAGAAAGCATGGAATAGGATGAAAATGAAAAGAAATAGGTAAAAATAAAGGAATATATTTGCAACGAACACACAGTAACGATAGACTTACATACAAAAGTAATTATAATTCGAAGTAATGAAAATAAGTTATCTTAAAGTGGTAGTATGTTCCTAAAATACAATAAGCAATAGATCAGTCTTTGACACACCTCACATGTTAGTGTTGTTTCCTTACAATGCCTACAAGGAACAATAAGAGATCATCATACGTTGGTGTACACTACAGACCGGATTTCATTTGTCTACAAAATTGTTTATTTAATCCTAAATTAATTGAAATAAAACAGAGAGGCAAAAATGTTGACCAACAAACATATTGGGAGTTGACATATGATATCCGGTCTCGTTACAGTTGTTATTAATTCGGAGATACACAAATTAATATACTAACAAATATCAAAGATACTTTTCTCACACAAGAACTATGAACACAAACACGTCATGATAATATTTGTATAAAAATAGAGGTAGAATCTTAATTTAGGATTTATATTAATTATTGTTAAAACTTGAGTTATTAACAAGTTTAACAATTCTTACTTATTAACAAGTTTTTCAATACATTTCTGTAGCACTAACTTTGTTTTTTAGGTTCTGCTTCAATTGGTTATTTTTAATATAAATAATTTCATTATTTATTGTATGTAAGTTATAGTGAATTACTGTTAAACCTTGAGGTCTTTAACAAGCTTTATTTTTTGTTTGAATGGATCACCTTTAGCTGTCAATAAAGCTAATAAATTTCGTTAATTTTCATGATCATATTAAAAAGTTTCTTTTGATAAGTGCAGTGTGTAGTGATAGTTATCAGTGTGTAGTGATTTCAATCATTGTTAAAACTCGTATTTTAGAATGATCATAATTATATTTTATCTCATAAGTATACTGAGTGATATAACGGTATTTCCATTATTTTGAGTTAGTAAATGTATAAATAATACATATTGGACTGTTGCATAACTAAAGGTAAGGTTATTTATTAATGTACAAGAGTTCACAAAAGTTTTAGCAAAGTTATCGAGTGTGAGAAAACTATGTCCGAAATTAAAAATACATAACCGCCTCGACTAAAAGAAAATAAATAAATTTAAGAAACCCGTTAGGACAAAATTAACACACCACACCTTAATTCTAAATACAAACTTATTAGTATGAAGGTAACGATTAGAATCACTGAATAAGCGCACTTTGTTAGTTAAGTATATTTTAATAATAGTTTTAATTAAATAATTTCAAAAGAATCTGTATTTTTTGTATTTATAAAATTCATCACCATCATCAGGGATGCTGATTCCCATGGGCTGTCCACCCAGCCGCACTGGGCCATCGTGATGAACTATGGCCTTAATTATTTTTAATACATTTAAAACATCTTATCATATTTGTTGTTACTCAAGTCTATGTGACTGATGAAAAATACAGTTTCTTTTGTTTTGAATGAAATCCCTATGACTTTGAATACATAAGACGCAACCAGATAATGATGTGAGGTACAACTTCAAAAATTAAGTCACTGAAGTAACCAATATCAAAGAACGTTTATAATTGAGATTTTGTCTTAGTAAGTAATGCATTAGTCTTAAAATTTATTTTGGAAAATGACATAAATTTGATTGAACTATTTAAGACGAATGCATTACTCAAAATTTGGCCTGTCCATACATCCACATAGTCTAGAATTGTACTAACACTTTGCCTGTATATTTGAAAAATTATTTTGCCCTAGAACAGAACAATGCTTCATTCTAAGATGCCGTTTTAAGTTGTCGGCTCTCGTCAGTATTATCGGGCATAAAGGGCATTTATGCTGCTCCGGATTGTGAGATTTCATGTGCTTCTTTATATTGCTTACATTTTTTCCACATATTTTACAAGCCATCGTAGCAGTAAAGGGTTTATGATGCAACGCTATTTTGAATGACTTTACTATGCTTTCAATGTTTGCTATATTGTGGCCGAATTGTTCCTGGGGATTATCGTTTTCGTCGGCAAAATTTTCACCTGTAATATACGCAACCGCTTGACTTCTCTTTTCATATTAAGTTTGGCATGCTACTTCTGTTACAAACGACTCTCGTGTTGCATTTAACTAACTACTAATAACTAGCACACTCAGATTTATTCGTATTGATTGTTGCCCTAAACCCGTATTTACATGCTCAACCTTGCTCCTTGCCTACTCAAACGCTTTTTTGGTTTACGAAGGTACTGTTGTAGAGTTTTTATAGCAATCATAAAAATAAATAATATAAAATGTTTGAACATAAGCATGACCTATGTCCCACCGGGGGCGCCAAATCTGTTTGAGAAATCATTTCACACCGATTTCTTCATTGAATCCAAATCACCATTAAAGCATCAAAAGGAAAGAAAGTAAAAAGCGTTTAACTTATTGTTAGTGCAAAAAAAATATCGAAATGATAAGCGACGTTCATGCAAACCGTGTATGCACATGCGCGATGGAAATAAAAACTTTTATATATATGTAGAAGTGCTTACTATAGGTTCATAAAGACAAAAATTTAGACAAGTAACTGTTAATATACTAAGCACCAGTGCATATTTATAAAAGAACATTGTAAGAGCAAATTATATTAACAAATCAACAAAGCATCGAGGTAAGCCCACCATCACATGATTGTTTTTAAAACAAAAACAATCATGTGATGTTTAGTACAGTTAATTGTACAGTGACAACTCTGCCGTAAAGTGACCATAAATAATATTTAAATTCGATGCAGCGGGATAACGGGCTAACCTCAATTTCAAAAACGTTTACAACATTCTATCAATTATTATTTACCGGCGATCACCGTGGAAGTAAACATTTTAGTATATAAATGAACTTTTAATCATTTTAAAAACGTTGCAATGATCAAAATGTTGATAATGAATAATATTTTTTTAATACTGTATTCCTAAGTCATAACAAAACAAAATAACTGTTGTAAATGATAATGTTTATTTTTTAAAACAAAAGATAGATAGTTATTTTCAAAACAGTAGGAAATTGAAATAGTCTCAGTTATTTGCTTTGATTTCTAAGGGCTTAGTTTCATGGTGATCGCCACACATATTTACGAAACTCACCATCTATGGTGTCTGTTTGGTCAGGGTGTGGCTGCATGATGGGTTCACCTTCATTGCACTCGTTCGACATAGAATGTTGGGTCAACATTGAGGCCATTTCATTTACTCCCATTCCCTGAAAGTTCAAAGAAATTTCATACAATTCATTTGATACAGGTTAATTATACTACAGAAATGCTTAACCGTTCAGAAGTTTAGATGATGCTGAACCACGCTAACAAGCAAGATTTTTTTTTTATAGTTGTTCTATTTTTCTTGGAGCATCAGTTCTCTTCCGATAGAACGAGAACGGAGACCTTGTTGACATCTGCTTTATTATTATTAACAAAGTTTTGAGGATAAAATAAAATTGGGTCATAAATTATTTATTAAATAATAAGTAGTAGGTACATCCGGTTTGTTAGTGAAAAAGTGTTATATTATGATATTTCTTTTCGGTTTGGTTATATTTTATAATTCGGTGCTGGGCTTATAAAGTATGAAATAATGAAATAAAACCCCGATTTGAAGTTCATAATTTGAATTTTACGATACTAGAGTAGATAAAGAATTTGAAAATTGTAAATTTAAAGCGATTACTATCAGTAATCTCAATTGTTTTTATTGAAATCTCGCGGAGTTAGGCTCAGTGTGGAACAAATTAAAGCCATAAACAAGAATTGAATGGAATTAAGAATTTCTTAAATAGGCTAATGTATGTATATCTATGTTTTTTGTTTATATTATTTTTGGTTGGTGGTTACTCTATTTTACGAATAAGATTTGTAGATTTCGGACTTAATTTTTTTGGCATAAAAGCTGTGCGCTTGTTCAGCTCAAGGGATACGCACTAACAATGCAAATAACTTTGTCATTGGCTGGCGTATATGATTTGTAATTTTTTTTGTAATGGTTGGTTGTGTGAAAGTTACTATATGGTTCTACATAAATAAATATTTCTTTTGATTTTAAAATTACATATGGCATACGATAGATCATCTCGAATGGGGTCCCGTAATTTGTTAAGTTGTTGTATCAGAGATTCAAAGGTGCACTGACCGGCAGGTGCGTCTGATCGTAGGGAGCGTGGTGCTGCGAGTGCGGCGCGTGGGGCGTGTGCGGCGCGGGGTAGGGCGAGTCGGGCTCCTGTTTCACGAGCGGCGTGTGCGCTGGCGATCGCGTCAAGCGACCCGCGTGCGCGGGCGGGGGCGTCGACGGCTCGGAACCTGAGCCCGTTGACCCGCCTTTTACCACACTGTTTTTTATATGACCCTGGATAAAAATTGCGAGTTCAAAGTTATTACTCCGTTCAAACTATTAGAATTCACACTGCAATTAATTAATATGCCAAAATTACACGAACAGTAAATAATGTATATTATTAATAATTCGCAATGCGTTTTTATACCTGGAAACTTTAGGAGCTTATTAACAAACGTGACATAACGTCGGAATAGTTAAGCATTGTTTTTGCGCCTTTATAACTAAATGAATTGATAAAGGCGTTGTGTTTATATCATAAGACCGTGAATGCTCAAGATCAGAGATAGGTGGTGCATATAAATATTGTTGTAATAAATTTGATCGTTATAGGGAGCTCATACCTCATAGTGGCGGTAGGATAAGTCCATGTCATCACGGGGCACAGCAGAGTTCTTCCTGCGTCGCTTCTCGGGCGGTACCGCGTGTAGGGGCGCGTGCGGCGCTGTTGGCGGCTGCGGTTGCGGCAGCGGCGTGAGAGCGGCCGGAGCGTGTGCCGCGGGCGGCGTCGCGAACGACTCCCCGCGTGATGATAGGTTCTCAGCACTTACGGACGGCGTCGACCGCTCCTCAGACTGCGTGGGAACGTGGAAATAATAACAATTATTTATAGGACCTAAGAATTAAAATAACAGCTATGAATAGCAAATGTGTTCATTAAGTTATAATACCTAAGTGTTGCGTGCCTCTTCGATTGATTTTCAAAAATCGTGTCGTTTTGTTTGTTTAAAAACACATATCGAATTTTGAAGAGATACTTTGTATCCTCAAGGACACTTTTTAATCAGAAACATCAAAAAGGAGAAATCTAATGTTGTTTAAATAAAATATTGTCGGGTCCATACAATACAACAAAAGAAAAACTAATTCATATTTATACATAAAAAGTGTAATGCAATCGATAGACGTACTCAAAAAGTCCTGAACCGATATTCAGTATCTTTCTTTTATAGAAAAGTAGTAGTATTATATAGGCTATATTTATTTCAGTACCTATGTATAAAATTTAAGCCTAAAGCCTAAATGAATAAACACTACTGCACTAACAGCCGCGTACTACAAAAATATTTGTCTTGAGGAGATCAAAAAAAAAGTTATATCGAAAGTACTGAAACTGACTATTGAAAATATTCTTTAATAAATTTAAAGAATATTTTCAATAGTCAGTTGAAAATTATTTCTGTCAATTTTTTTAATTTTTTTTATCATTATTATCATTATTATTATTTATCATAATTTATTATTTTTAGGACATAATTTTAATGTCTTCCTATATTCAGTCGATTAGTTTTATATAAAATAAATAATAATATATTGAATAGCGCAAAGTATTCCAGAGCGAGCCATGCCCGTAGTTATAAGGTAAACGGTTAAGTCATATTATCAGCTTTCAGCACTTCCTTCATAATAAAAATTTAGATTTTGTAGAGTTCGCTAGTGGTAGACAATGTCCAATAAAACTAGTCATTATTTTTATGATATGAAGGTGCAGTACGAATCGCATAAAGGTAGCGTCCCGGTACACGTACTGTGTAGCGGTGTTAGCTCAGTAGGTTAGGACTTCGGTTTACCTATCGGTGGGCCGAGTTCAAATCCCAACACGAAACTCTAACTTTTCTAAGTTTTCTAAGTTGCGTTTCAAGCAATTAAAATATCACTTGCTTCAACGGTGAAGTAAAACATCGTGAGGAAACACCTCAACAACAGTCACCTGAACGTTCTCAATGGCGTGTGGAGTCTACCAATCCGCACTAGGCCAGCGTTGTGGACTGCGACCTGAACCCATAAACTCATTGTAGGAGGCCCTATACAGGGCCTCCTACAATAAGGGTTATGGGTTGCGTACAGTTTTTTTTTCGACATCTTTGCGCTTAAAAACGACGCGTCAACTGTTTTCCGTAATATTTTTACACCTCCTGTTAATAATGGATCTGCCCGCATATACCTACTATTTGCTGCAAGTATTTTATACCTGCTTCACTACTATTGTTATAAATAAAAGTAGCTTGGTAAAAGAAGGACGAACCAGCCTAATAACTTAGCATATTATTCAAGGGCAAGTACCTAAATAAATAAGATACCTTGTTACGAAATAAATCAAAATCCAGTAAAGCATAAAATAGCATATATAATTATATATAATCATGTCAATTCGTTATTGCGTGATCTAAGGACAAAATAACAAATAAACCTACGCATTTATTATATTATATTACAGATGTTCTAAGAGGTATCATAGCAACTCAGATCAGTGCATTCTGAGGGAAACCGGAATGCAATAAAGTACGCCTGTTGGCTCACACTCGCCGGCTACAGTACCGTAAACGTAAGCGCAGGTTATGCGCGGTAAAGTAATGGACGGTTTCTAACGTTCACTCTTCAGATTGCTGTATGAACGGTTAATGAGATACTTATGTTTAAAAATAGTATATGATGTATTCGTTTAAATAGTTTAACGTAGGTGTAGTCGTTAGCATGTTTAACTAAAGATCACGATGTCCTGGATTCGAATCCTCAGTTGGGCGCAAACTAAGTATCGCGGTTTTCTGTTAAACAATTCTCAGTACCAGCCAGGAATTAGAAAGTTGGTGGTGTCAACTCCCGTGCCTCGGAAAGCAAGTTAAGCCGTCGTGGTTTTTATGATCGTCGTTAAAGCCCACCAACACGCACTGTAACAGCGTGGTGAGTCTATGCTCTGAAGACCTATCTCTTATGAGCGAGGGGGCATCTGCCCAGCAGTGTGCGGGACGTGGATAGGCTGAACCCACACTAAATCGTACCAGTCTTCAGGTATTTCTAGCTATTTGAATAGGCCTATACCTACCTAACTACTCGTAATTAAAATAACTGGCTTTTAGCAAAGTTATTTTAATAACCCTATTTATCTGTTAGTTTCTAAATCAGTGAAGAATATAAAACAAAAAATGCAGTTACTGTAAAAGCTAAATTCAATAGGTATAGTCATACTAGGCTTGGTAATTAAACGGTAGCCTCTTTCCGATATTCTCTCATCCTTAACGTTTTTTTACGCACATTGCTTCTAGCGTTGTACAAAAACCTTTAGAGCTATACAGGTACCGTTCCTCGTAGATACAAATAAAAACTAAAAACCTGTAGCAGAAGAATAATGATGGACGTTAAAAATGTTCTCTTTAAAAGCTTATTAACGAGTAGGTACTCGGCAATTATAATATATACCTATTATAGTATTATAATAATAACCTTGGATTTTACGTAGTTTTTAGTATTTTGTATATTATAACAATTACCTAGTAATCATGGTATACAGCTAAAACCGTAATAGTGATTTTTTTAGGTTATTTTTTTATATTTTTAGGGGTAAAGGGATACACTTATATTTTTTTTTTGCCACTCTTACACCTTGGAACCCAAACGTCAATCGGTTCTCAGAGAAATGAATGAAGAGAATGTGCCCCGCACATTGCCACTTCCGCGTCGCGACTCGTTTAGCTGTCGGTAACTCTAGTTCTTCTACGGATCTCCTCATTTCTGATTTGATCACGTAGAGATCTTCTAACATAGCTCTTTCCATCGCCCGCTGTGTGACTCTGAGCCTTCTTATGAGGCCCATAGTTAGCGACCAGGTCTCAGATCCGCAAGTGATCACTGGCAACACGCACTGTTGGAAGAGTTTGGTCTTCAGGCTCTGGGGGATTTTGGACGAAAAGATGTCAAGAAGTTTCCCGAACGATGCCGAGCGGATTCGGCGGTACACCTCTTTCTCACACACATATCCCGTTTAAATTCCAAATGTGTTATACTCAAAGTAGATGCGGCTTGCGGCTATCACGTTGAATACTTTATAACGCACGATTAATTGATTACCTAATTAAATACAGTAGGAAAGTGCGAAATTAAGCAATTATAAGTTGTAACGTACTGCGACAGTTGATTAAACGAAACCGGTTTCTGTTTAAAACGAGTCCGTAGTAAAGATGCACGTGAGATTTTACGTATTCCACACCTTACCTTATAATATGATTATATATGGATCGGCAATTTAAATGTTCGCTGATCTGGTTCGGCTATTAGGGAAAAAAATCTGTAAGGTCTAGGTTCAAGGTTGCTTTGGCCGGGCGCTCACCATATAAGATTCATCGGTAGATCTATTTTACTAATAATTAATATATTCACCGATCTAAGATAATCATCACGACGATGGCTTAGTTGTTAGGGCTTTCATCTCCCTTTTAGTGGGACTAAGTTCGATCATCGGCACGCCTTAACTTTTCCCAGTTAATAAGTTCATTTTTTTAAATTTATGAAATTTAATATCGTTTCGTGAGGAAACCTGCACGACTGAGTTTTCAATAATGGTCTCGCCAGCGTAGTGTACTACGGCTTAACCCTTCTCATTCTGGGGAGACAAGTACGTTGTAGTGAGCCGGCAATGGGTTGATAAAGATGATGAAGATGATACTAAGCTAGATTTGGTTTTATTTCACTATTTTATATACCTATATCCATTTCTTATAACCTGTCTTATAATTTTAAATTCAAAATCGCTAAAATTACCTCACGTGATAAGAGATAATCCCTTCTCTCGTTTTAAAATTGCTGAACGGATTTAAATATAAGTTAAGGTCTTGGAAAAAACACAAAGGCTACCTAATATAATTTATAAAACTGAGTTTGTTGCTATGTATGTACTTCTTTCACGCAGCAACTATCACATTTATTATATTAGTATGGAGGTAGGAGTACAGTAACTTAACTTTTCATAAAACACAGAGGGATTATTAATATTATTTTTTCCATCTTACAAATTCCTAACACATTTGAAGTAACATCGTCTACACTACAGTTGAAAATCCTTTGAACGAGTTCCTTTTAACGACTAGAAAGCTAGTAACTGTAAAAATTTCAAGATCTAAGATCCAGTTTTGTGTTTTAATGAATAAATCAATTAGAATCTTCAATCTTTTTTTATTAAGTAGGTAGCTATACATAGATGTGTTTACATTTAAATTATACTCGACCGGTGTAGCACTTTTGTATTTTTAATCTACAGGGATAGACGTAGTATGTTTATTTAGGCGTTCTTAATTATATTGCCATTATTATGTATTTGATATCGCGACGGCGATTACACCAGGTTTTCCATTATGCATGATTTTTGTATTTTTACTTTGCCCTTTCATCAGACTTAAAGCTAGAGGGCAATCATCATCAATCATCAAATAGTAAACTCTTGACTTCGACAACGTACAACGAAAGTTATTTATTTCTCCTAAGGGGAAGAAAGTTTTATAATAGTCGGTAATTTTTGAACTTATATCCTTCCCTACTTTTATAAATAAGAAACACATGATTGTTTTTGAAAAATAAGAAACACATGATTGTTTTTGAAAAATACACTACCCATGTGGGTGAAATAGGGGAGTATAGTTCTTACAAGTCTTTTATATAATAATTTATTTTACAAATTTAATCAACGAAAATGGCTTTTGGCTGTCGTTTATATACCTAGGCCCTTAGAATTAGCACATCATGATTCTATTTAAAGACTATCATAATGTAATCATGGATATTATAAATACCATAATTATATAAAGTTTTAATGTGTTTGATACGGCGTAACTCGCGGAAATATATTAGTTATTATTGCAAAATTTATCTCATTTCCTGTATGCTACTATTCCAATTAGAAATGAGACCAAAAACGTTTTTCGATTTCATATTTGATATTTCTGAATATAAAATTAAATATAACTTAAGAAGTATCACTTCTATTGTAGGTATGTCGCGAGCATATTTTTTGTATCCGTAATAATACCTTGATAAAAGTATGTAATGGAAAAAACTTAATCTTAAAATTTTCATGTGTATTACTTATACTAACTATATAAGTTCATTGGTAGTTCAACTAACATTGGTATGAGTAACTATGTAGCGCATGAAAAAATCATCAGTTGACAGTAACTACGAATAGGAGTATCATTTGCCAATAACTTCGTTTATAAAGGGTCATTGCGCGCACACAAAATCTTCAAGGCCAGCGAATAGTACCTACCTACTGTTTTCTACGCAATGTGCCAGACTTGTGTCTGGCATGCTCTATTCCGCACATTTGATGGTACAATCATCGTCAGCATTTAATCTACCATGTTACAAAATATGTAACTCATTCAAAAGAATAGCTTATGTACATGAATTTGAACAGTTTAAAAATATTGAGGTTAAATTTTAAAGAAAGAAGGGTTAGGTACCGTTTGTTGTCTTTAGATTTTTTGGATTTTTATTTAACGTTAAAGGTTAAATATCAACTAAATACAACTTAAATTATTTAACAAAGGTTTTGTATGCGACGTTAGTCCCCCCATGAGGTAATAAATGAATGAAGCAGATTATTAGAAAGGTAAAAATCGTTCACTGATTCTATAAGCTGTAGCAATATCAATCGGTCCTTGAACTGTGTACATAACAGTTATATTTAAAGGTGATTTTTTGAGGATTTTGTAAGTATTATATGTCTGACTGTACTAGATTAAGTATTAAATGTCTATAATAAGTGATGGACGAACTACCAGAACGTATGTTCTGATATACCGCCAAGTCCTATGCTAGAATGAGCCTAGCCTTTAACATTCGAATCTGTTTGAGCCGTTTTACCCAAAAACCTGCAAAGTGTAGCAGATATTGGTTCAGAAAAAGCTAAAAAATAACATTTAATATTTTAAGGGGGATTAAATTATATTCGTGTGCTTAATGCTAAAGTCAAAACCATTACAATACATTGTTACGATTTATCTTTTGCCCACGCAAAAAGTTGGGTTAATTTTTCTCAACATGCGATTTCAGGAGTTATTTTCGTAACTAGACACAAAATTAGGACATGGATCTATCTACGTCGAAGATACAAACGATACAAAAGTTAGAAAGCGATTTTACGAAAGCGTTTTCATTAGAATGGTACACATCTCCTGTTATCTTTCGTCAGATACTACGTTAACCGATGATTATGTACCTACGAGTATAATTATTTAACAATAACAAAACCCTATTTTGGCTTATATCTTTTTTCTTAGCTTCTTGCGAGGATAGAGCCTTTAATAATTTTTGGTAAGTTACCATTGCATTTGCCGCTCTCTATCTGTACTAATAACGAATTGATCTCCACTGTTTTACCGTTTATTAACATAATATTAGCAGCACGGATAGCTTATTTAAAGACGTGAATAGGTAAGCGGGGTTCACGTGTGTTAGTATTTAAATTTTAATTATTAACTATCTAACACAGAGCAAGACTGCCTTGGTAGGAGAATTACTTTTTTTTTTTTAAGGATAATTATTCTATGCCAAATATACAAATTGATAAGAACTTTATATTTCTTTTATTCATTTTAAATTTTTAAACAATTTTGTGTTCTTAACTACTATTATAACGTAATATACTTCTTATAATATACATAATATAAATTACTACTTACCTTAGGATTTAATGTGTTGTTTTCGGTCAAACCTCTAACTTGTAAACTTTCAGCAGTCTTTAGGAACATTGGTAGCATATTTTGGCCAACATTCACCTCACCCTAAAATAAGATCATTAGTTAATTTTTATTTCGTTATGTGTGTATATAAAACATTTATGTACTTATATCTAAAAGATACTTGCCTTATACATGAAATCTAAAAGTGATTTCATCTCTGATAACCGCACATCTTTTAGGAATATTATCGGATGTGGATGTGAATTTTGTAAGAATATACTTTCAAAATATGGAGAACATGCTGAAAGTATTGTCTGGTGTGCCTAAAACAAAAACATCATATATCTATAATAACACCATAGGAGTAACTAGTTAAATCAAACAAAAGAAATGCGGAGTTGAGCTATTTGAAGGTCTTTTCTGTTAACTGATAAGTATCATTTTTGTTCGAGTACTATTCTTATTTTAATAAGGTTGGACGTAGTAATATTCTCATGGTCTAGGTTACAGTAATTTTAAATTTATTACTTTAAACCGTACAAGCAACCGTACTACTGTTTATGTGTAACATTATTTTCAAAGACAAAAAAATATATATTCAATTGAGACAAAAGAATTTAATATAATGATAGCAAGCATTTGGACACACATAGAGTGAATCTGAGGCCATTCACACGTAGTAACACATCAAATTTTGTTTCTAAACCCTAAAACCTGCCAAACAGGTGTCATAAAATTTAGAAAGTTTAAATATTGCAGCTCCTCTGCAGACTCCTACCTAAACTATTCATAGGCGACCTACAAAGTAAATTGCATTTTATTAGCATAAACTTTCAAAGATATTTTTTAGGTTTAGAAACTATACATTAATACATGAATAACTTTACTAATGATGGGACATAGATTTTTATGTCATTGGAAAGGAGCAGGTTCATTCTTTGTTATATTATACTTAAGAGTTAATCATCCATATTTATACAATTTTCTGTTTTCATCCATTAGTAATACCTAACCTAGAGCTTATTTTTTGGCAATTTACAAAATAAGAACAAAAATAGCTGAACCTGGCTAAACACTTCACAGAGAGATCTGGGCAGAAAATTACAATTTCCAGTTACCATGGGAACTTAGGAATAATATAAGACTCTTGGGACTTTAAAGTCAATCCACAAACTAAATTTCAAATTTTGCACACACAAATATACTGAAAATATTTTTTATATACATATTAGGATTTAATTTATCCTTTATTTGCATACTATACCAAGTTCAGCAAAAACTTAATAAACTATTTTTTTACAGCATTAAACATTTGAAATGTTTTTATACTCAATAGCAAGACATCTTTTAGGTATAACCTTGTAAAATATATTTAGTAAATATTTAAATCTATAATGTGGACCACCTTGGCTCATCTAATGGAAATATTTGACAAAGATGTTAAAACATGAATATAGTGTTTCTAATTATCTTGTATTTTTAAATTGTAGTGAATATATTTACGACTTATGTTTTAAATGGTTATTATCTTTATATGGATTTAAATTATTTGTTCATAGTAAAATATTTTTAACTATAAGAAGTAAGCATTCATTCAGATAAATGCTTAATTATTTTCAAATTGTCTTCAGTGTGGAATAAAATCCATGAAATTTTTCAGTAAGCAGTGATTAGTTATATATTGATTGCTTATAGTATCATAATAAAAAATATCAACAAATTGTCACATCAGTATGAATAACTATATGATACTGAAGCATAACTCTTGATTGTTTACTATTGTATGCATGTTGTTATGACATAATAATAAACAGTTGCACTGACATGACAACAGCTTTTTAATTTACATAAACCACATACAATGTGGTAAAGACTAGTTTAAATAAAATTCTTATCAAATACATAAACAACAAGTAATGTAGTAGTTTAAGTATTTATAATAGAAAATATAAATATCTGAATTGATGGGAATCAAGGTGTGTGTTCAGCTGTGGTATATTAACGGGCCAGGAATGATGATGACTGCTACAAGTTATTGAAAAATTATCAATAAAGTTAATGAAAAATTAACAAAGTTTTGCATCCCATGTTCTGGTCCAAATGAGGTGCTATATTATTTATACAGATAATATTATTATGAATTGTAAATGTAACTTGTTAGGCATATACAACTATGCTGCATTAATGCTTAAATTATATCCTAGCATTTCATAAGCTTTCTGATAATTAATGCAGCACTCATCAATTAATTCTAAAAATCCTTAAAAGGCCCTTATGGTGTGGTCTTCTCCCTTGTTTCAAACTACCAAGGTTTTATGGTAAAGACTTTTGTTATAATAATATATTACCTTGACTGTTTCCCCATCACAAGCAAGTGTGACATCACAAAGCGCCTCTCGTTGTAATAGGCTTGCAAGCACATCTGTCAGGTTGGTTGGGTGGTTGTTCCAGCGCAAACAAAATTGCTGGTCCATTGTTGGTGCTAGTGTCAGTGACCGTGCTGAAAACATTTACCAAGTGTAATTATAAACAGACTTACCATTCTTATAATTAACGCACGCCAAAAATTCACAACATAGCAAATTTATATCTAAGACACTGAATCTTAAACAGAAATGATACTTGCTTTCATACTCAGAGCCTAAGACAAGTAATTAATGCACGTGCGGTGGTTATCGAATTTGCATGAAAGCTACTATGTGCAAAAAATTGGCGGCCATAGGGCCTAGATAGTAGAGCGGAGAGATAAGTGACATCAGCGGCTCGAATTAACAGGGGCCGCGGGTACAAGCTTACTGTACTCCACATTGACAGTTAGACCGAGCGCCGACACATATCTACTTGTTGCATGCTCCAACTGAGACCCATACATTATGTAATTTAACTCCAGAAAGCAAACGGCGGGGCCACCGACCCTACGCGGGATGCGAAAACCTCTAGTCGCCTATAAAACGAGTTTAGAAAAGTAGTACCGCTGGCCAAAAAAATCGCAACATGCTGACACCGTTATAATCGCCAAGCTGGATGTGCCAGTTGCTAATTTCAAACGCGTGCTTTCAGGAATTTGATAATGCACCATTACTGCCGTTGTCACAAATCATCCCGCGTGCCTGGAAATTTGCGACCGAAGGACGAACGGGATTTCTAAACGCGTAGTTGTGTCAACTTTGACTATTCGTAGCGCCATTTGCCGATCCCGTATCTCAGAATCTCAAAATTATCAATCAACAACGAAATTTTCTATAACGCACAATTCATTCACCATCACAAAACAAAAACAACTGTAGCGCACACAAAGTCAATAATTCCTAACTCACCATTTGCAAAATTTTTGCCATCACAAACGCCACCCGACCCCTACCTTGCACTGTCTTTTTGACCACACACACATCTCGATTTCCGTGTTCACTCACGGCACCTCACGGCCTTCGGAATATCTTTCACATCATAATCGGCCAGTATTCGCAACACGAACTTCATACGATACCAAGAGACGCGCTAAATTCAAATTTTGCAATGTTGTTTTTCACGTCCTACGCGTTAAATTAAATACTATGGCGATCTTAGGTGACTTTTATTGTAATAAAATGAAGAAACTATAAATGTTATCTAATGTTTGTTTACTGTTTTTGTTTTTAATGCCACTAAACATTGCAATTTTCTTTATATTAATGTTTACTGAAATTAGGTTAGGATGATGAAAACAATGGCTTCGAATGATAAATTGTATAAAAAGTAAGTGTTGAGGTATCTTTTATTTGCTTAAGTAAGATCATAAGCATAAAAACACATCAAATATTAATTTAAATCAGCAAATCTTTAGGTTTATTAACATTGGCCTTGACATTTTTGTTATCACAAATTTGCACATCCTCGTATCTTTGAATGGCGCCATCTGTAAGAATGTGCTTCTAGTTTATCAGCTGCGTCCTGATTTTCAAGGCTGTCGATAGATGGCGCTGTAACTTTGCAGTGCGAAATAGTTTCGTTTCGTCATAGGACACTGACCTTCTGATTATGTACCTCAAATAACTCACGTGTAAACTATTAAGTTAACTTTTGAAATTTGAATTAGTTGCGTTACTTTGTAAGTTGTAGTACGGAATGTAGTTTTTTTAAATACCTACCTAGTGTTTGTTATATAGAACGTAGGTTTCCTATAATTGGTAAATACCTACTAAATAGGTAGATATTAGGTGTAAAATACATAGGTAAGAGCTTTAGAGACGTGGTATATTATTAATTTTTAAGTATATACCTAGGTAGGTAGGAATAGTATGAATAGAGTTGTTGAGACGGTAAGGCTGTAGCTTTAATATTCCTAACTTTCGCACGTCGCTTGTCCTAAAAACTTACCCTGCATAACAGGAACCTACCTACATACTAGGTAGTACTACTAGGTATTACCTATTTACTATATTAAACATTTACCTGTAATTTCCTATTTCCTAATACCTGTAATTTCTAAACTCTCGGGCCATTAAAATTTTATTCTCAGAGAGCAGAGAGGATAACCTTATTTTCCCACCTACTGATTAATTTCAAGGTGCGTAAGAATTATATGGACCTACCTACCTACTTATAAATTTATAGTAGATATAGAATATAGTTAACCGCAAGAAGCTTTTTTAAGCCTAATGTAGGTACCTATCTGTGTCTGAAACGTGTAATGATACCACCGAAGTATGAACTCGCCTAATGACTAAGTAATATTTATTATTTTCATATAAAATGCGAAGAAACTTTCTCCCCAACCTATTATTTAACTACCTACTTATAAAGCAGGATCATTTGCGGCTGTTTGCCTCTTACACTACTGCATATAGGTACCTATGTACCAGAAAGATATCGTATCTTTTTTTTAAATTATATTTTATCTGACCTGATCTGATTCAAATGGCAAAGTTATGTACGATTATTTTTTATGTGGTGCAAATGCCCATTGTACCTATGTACTAATCTGTGACTCTACATTATGTAGAAATTATATCATTTGATCTATATAGTGATACAGACGGTTAAGTCTAGGTAGGTTAACTTAAATTTATAGTATATATTTGTTTTAATTTGAGATACAATAGGAAAATCATATTCTTACAGTATAATGGAAGTTTAGATAACTAACCAAGGTAGGTGGGTACACTAAGTTTAATATAATATAGGTATTCGGCAAACCCTAGTTCATGTACCTACCTAGGTAACTTTCAATCATTCGTCGCCTAGATACAAGACGCTCGACCTCGTAGGTAGTTAATCAGGAGTGGGTTATTGAACTTCACAGTAAATCGAGAATTAGCTTTTTTGTCCCAATAGAATTTAAGTGGTGGCCCAAGTACCTATCTAAGTATCTAGTATCTATCTCTTGGGTACGAATTTTAAGCATCAGTGTTTATTGAATCTTATTCAGTGAGTTTAACCTATACCACTTTTGTTTTAACAGTTCAAAAAGTTTAGTATATGTATACAAACCTATAATAACTACCTATTAAGTATTATATATTATTTTTTTCTATAAATTTTAAGCTGTGCTAATGTCAGATGTTTCCTACATCTTTCTTTGCTTTACCTATGTAGGTACCTCACTACCTCTTTACTTTTACCACCTACTTTTTAAAGCTTACTTGTCCCCTATCCTACTTTTTTTCATGCTCCACTGAAACTTAGGAATCACGTTTAGCTTTGAACTAATATTTACTTATAGCTATTTGGATATAGTTATGTGTAATACCTATATACCGTTTGTTTATTAATTTGGATATATTTTGTAGGTAAAGGGAATTTCTACTAGCCAGTAGCCACCTAGGTTTATAAATTATGATTTATTTTCTTGGATGGGAGCTCAGAAAAACAAATCAATTTGGTACGATAAGGAATATATTTTTATATATTGTGGCCCTAGCCGTCGAGTTGTATTTTTGCATCCCCATAATAAAGAAAGGGATACAGACAGCAGTTGTTGTTGTTGTTACTTTGAAATGTAGAATATGTTTCAAAAAACGTTACCCTCTGATTGAGAGATTTTTCTATTTTTGCACCAAAAAAAACAAAAATCTATGACGTTTTGAAAAATTCATTGTGTTCTACAGAAAGGCATAGGGTTTGTTTGAATGGATATTTTCAACTAAATAGGTAAGACGTCTATTTAGTGGGAAGTATACTCTGTTCAAACAAAAGATACCTATTTAATAGGTAGTTAGGTTCTTTGCATTTAGACAAATAATTGGCCAACACCTTCCTTTTATCTTATAAAGTCGGCTTAATAAACCTACACGAAATGCAATTTAGCCCTTTACCGTAGTGCTAAATTTCATTCTGATCAGGTTAAAAAATCAACAAGGTAGTTGGGTCCCACCTAGATAAACCGATATCAAGTCAGTAATAAGTCCGAATCCATTTACCAACCTTAGGGGCTACTTCTGGGACGAAACTAAAGCTAATGAGTACCTATCACATGTGTGTAAGTTAGAATCAGTTATTGTTGAACGTTGTTGCCTGTAGCGAAGGTTGTTTGTCACAGATGAATCCGTCGTTAGCGTATGCACAGGTTTGAAATATCTTACTTGACACCCGAGATCGCCGGCGGGCGATTGGTAGATCGATTTCAAAGTGAATGTGTACACGTGAATCAATTAATGAAGCTGCATCAGATAGTCAACGTATGTTAGGGTTGCCTCTTTCGTATTTGAGAGATATGTCAACAATAAATTAAATTTTATCGGTATTTTAGTTAATCATAATATAATCTATTATTTTGCTTATTTTGTCTACAAAAATTATTATATTAATTAGCTATAGGTACATTATGCGAAAATAATTTTGATACATATTTTATTATTTAGCGTCTATACAGGTCGAGTCGATACAATAATAAATCTACAAAATTGGTCTTCAGTAAATTTACCTTTTGTATGAAGCATACAAGGTTGTTTTTAAGTTATTTTATATCACAATACCTAGGTCCCACGAAATACGAGTAGAAGGAGAACCGAGGCCGACCAACGTGTCGCGGAACTCTACTCTCCAAAAATACTGGGCACAATATTAGTTACAAACCGTGGTAAGTGGGAGTAGGAAAGAGACATCTTTGCCCAAATGACCTCAAGCTGTTAAAGTAAATATTAAATTTGATTATTCAGGAATTAATATCTTGCTATAATATTGTAGATAGAATGGTCTAAAACAAATTTATGATAATGAATATGTTTTCCTATAGTGGTTATTAAAACCGGGGTTTATCCTATTTCAGATGTTTATCTGTAGAATCTGTTTTAATGTGTCAAAACTACAATTAACATTAATAGGTTCGTTTATTGCAATCCATCAATCAGATTCAACAATTTATAAGACAGTAATGTATGCAGTGTGTTCATTACGGGATGATGAGAGTGGCTCTTCGTGTCACTCGGTAATGTAATGCAGTGCAAATGAGTCAATCTCCACGGGGCGGGTAGCCACACAACGCTATTAGGAAATCGATTCGTTCTCAACCCCATCGACGTTTCGATTGTCCTCGTAATGGGGAAAGTGATTTAAATTAATAATTAAACTCCCTTTGAGCTTAATCTGGCTCTGTGAAAATTGAATCTGAGTTGCGGTTCGGTAATAGATTAACACTATCGTGTATCTATATAAATAATATTCTGCCTATTGAAAATGACAGAGCAAATAGGTATCAACGGGTCTTATGAGAAATGTGTAAAGCAAAGGCAAAACTGCGATCATTCCACAGTTAACACCCGAGCGTCAGTGAGCAAGAGTCTTCTAATTGGTTATTACAAGTATAACTTTATCTAAATCTTTTTCACAATGGTTGTGCGTATTAGTATGGCTTTGCCTTAAGGCGTCGAACCTGCGTCCGTGGTGGTGTTTAAAACGTCTTGTGACAGTTTCTTGTTATTACAAGGCGCCATTTCGAGTAAGTTTTGTTATTAATAGAACGCAGGATGAAATTTTAGCACGTCATCAATTCGTAAAGAGAACTAACATCCTATCAAATTAGACAAAAATAGGAAACATAATTCTACTAGATCCAGCAGAGAGCAAAGGATCCGTTGAAATCCACTAAATTTGACACAATCTGTATTCTGTGTAGCTTTCTTGTGACACCTGCAATCTAATAATGACGTGAGCGGGAAAGTCGACCACCGCTGCACTTAATTTTCCAATCTAAACAATAGAAATTCAACGGGTGCACGGCCCGCGGGACGCTGATCTATCTCTATGTAAATTATGCGGGACGGGAAATAACACCGACTTGTGTTCATCAGCACGTCAGTGCACGTGGTACAGAAGCCTCGCTGTACCTACCGATGGACAAAACGCATTCTTATTCATTTATACTAACATCCAAAACGAAACAGCAGAAGGGCGATTGTGTTAAGTTGTTCCAGGATCGTTAATAAATATCAATACATCCATACTTAATCCATACTACCATCTAAATCCATACTTAATCTTTCAATCGAAATTTAAATAAGCCCATCGGTAAAATTTATGTGATCCTTTGAAACGTTAAATCTGTCCGTTTGTTGTCACTAGTTCGGCCGGAAGCCAGGAATCAGGAGAATAGTTTACAAGTTCAAATCGTATAGGTAGGTTAATATCTCCAATCATTAGAATCTGGTTTTAATCTGGAATCCTATCTAAAAATACGAACCGTCTCCTATAAAATGTTAGACAGATATTGAAGTTTTAAACCTATGCAAAAGAATGGCTCTGTTCTACGATACATATATTTATTTTTCGTGACAACTTTGAAAGTCGATAGGCATCCCGGCTTTCAAATCATGTATCAAATGAGCTATTCGAAAAGATAAATATTATGAGATACACTATTAGAGGTTACCTGAAAGTGTAAAAAATTTATAAAACTATAAATTCTATTACTTACCACGTCATCCGAAAATGTATGAAGATAAATTCGCAGTAGCAATACAAGCAGATCATGAAGACGACGGTCTCAACACAGCGACGATCGGCCCGTTGAGTATGCCTCTTCTTTTTTCTATGCATCTTCAGAACTTCTACAAATTGTTTTCTAGAAACGAAAGTAATTGCAAGAAGCGCAAATTCGCTAAGCATTATTAATTCCAATATTTTTGATTAACTGCATTTTTGTGAATACGCAGACAGTTTAATAAGATATGACATACAAAAAGAGAAGAATACATTAAAAAATACTAATTGCCTTAGAATTAATCTGAAATAAAAAAGTCAAACCAATTTTAAATGAGGAGGGAAGGAGGCCAATTTTGAGTCATTGCCAAGAAATAACGAAAGTAGAGATAGTTCGCCAAATTTTTATTTAGTTTTTTCTCTTAAGGTCCTAATCATGTAACTTTTGTTGTTGAGAGAGTATTTGGCATTTTACTGCTGTTTCATGTAAATGGACAACTGATTATTTTTATTTGGTGTTGATTTTGCACAAGTACCTAACAACTTAAAGTGTAATTTATAATGTCTAACCTGTATTAATAGATAAACCAAAATCGAGACAGAACAAATTTTTAAGTTCTTAGCGGACCTTATTCAAATTCAAATTCAAAATTTAAATTCTAAATTGACGACGTGACGTTGTGACGTTGTTAGCTGTCGTACCTACTATATTTTGAAATTAAGCGATTGCCTCAGATACTTTTGCGGGTAATCTTGGTTTAGGAACTAATTAACTAAAAACGAGGAAATAAAATAAAATAAATATGACGTAATAATTGGGCCCTCAGATAAATTTAAATTAATTTTATTATTTTTTCCCAAATACAAAAATGATGCCATATTTTATTAAAACTGTGCTTTGGAAGTGGTATGCAGGTAAAAAAAATAGGTGTACAATGAACATAAAGCTTAATTTGCTATAATCGGCGAAAACCTGCTAATCTGCACGGCACAATTTTATATTTTTCTCAACCTTTATCCAAAGCACTTTTTAAAAGTTATACCTGCCCAAGTTGATTCAAGTATGAAGGATTCATTATATCTTTCAAAATGCACTCTCTACGCATGTTTCTCTCACTTTTAGCAATTGTGCATTGTAACGACTTAACATGAGAATGCTCCGGTGTCGGAGCATCCTCATGAAAACGACACACACGTGCGTAGAGAGTGCATTGTCTTCGTGCTCTGGTGGGTAAAGGTTTATAAAATGCACCGTGTAGGTTTGCCTTGTTTTTGCAGATTATAGCAAATTAAGCTTTTGTTTCATTGTATATCATGCAGGAATTCCGTAAAGTAAAGCCTGCTTGTATTGAAATGTAGATGTATTATTTCGCCTTGCAGACCGTAGCTAACGCAAGCAAACCTGGAAGAAAGAAGAACATCATTATTAGTTTATTTTGATTAGCTAAGTATCTAATTAGTCGAAAAATGCAAAATCTTTGTAAGCTCATAAGAGTACTTGTGGCCTCGGACTTTTTTGATTAATTTAAGGTTTATAAATTACTAGCGTACCCAGCCCGCTTCGCCGGGCTAGATTTTGCTTTGTTTTATTTAAACAATAAACTTACATCATTAAATTTTTAATTTAATTTAATATATTAAATCATTTATTTCTCTCCGTATTCATTCTCTTCTATTCTCTTCTCGAGCGGGTGAAGATCATTATCTACACCCATGTACACCCAATAATAGAATATCATCATAGTAAATAAAAGCTGTATTTGATAGTTTGACAGTCCAAAAATAGGAGTGCTCCGATCGTCACCAAACTTTACAGGATTACTCGCCAGGTCGATCGGAGATTTCCTGAAAGTTTCATTGAAATCGGTCCAGCCGTTTCGGAGCCTGTACGGAACATACCCACACACTTTCTCTTTTATATATGTATATAGATAAACCTCAAATTAAATTAAATCATTGTTATAAAATAATTATGTATAGTAAATTGCACATAACTGAAACAAAATCTTAATTTATAACAGAATTTATGAATGATTTATATTGATATGAGTAATATGAGTATAAATCACACATTGTTTTTGGTACTGATATTAATTCCTAACTTTATGGCCTTCTTATACTATATCAACTTAACACCAATGCGACTCAAATGTGAGCAAGATATTGGCTTGGGTTAACCCAAAATAATTGTTAACAATTATTGACATAAAAAATTTGAAGCATATGACGATTTATTAGATTGTCGTGAATTACTGGCACACAAATATTGAAAAGTTAGCTTTACATATCATAAAGCTCACATTTCAATGCCTTAATTTCAATAGACATGGTGCATGAAACCCACTTATATGGATACTTATAAAATATCTCCGCCACTCTTTTGAAGCTAAAATAACATTGATATTTAAATACTTAATTTTTAACGCAATTAAGTTAAATAACGAAAAACTTTTGGTTCATAAACTCTGTTGCTATTTAAAGAGGTACACAGCATGGTAAAATTGAAATGATTTTTAAATTGCACGAAATAGAATAATACTAATTGAAACATCTACATAAAAAACTGAATAGACGCAGACGAATTAATTAAAAAAAACTTTATACTTTACAAGAAGAAACTGTTTAAAAGACTGCTTGGATTAAATTTTAATTGGAAGGTGCGCGAATAAAAGCTGTTTTACACGAACGCTTAAGATGGTATGCGCGCCTGGTACAAACAGAAAGTAATAAACAGTTTAACCTAAGGGCTGCCGGCGACTAAAAGGGCTTTCACGACGACGTTGTCCTGTTAACCTACTATAAAATTATGCATTGAGCTTTAATTGCTATTAAAACTTTTTAATGTCATTTTAAATTCTGCTGGACACTTCAATTAGCATCTCACAATAGGCGCTTGTGAATGACAAAATAAATGAGGTGTTTTATTAAATTCTATACTTACCTACTTAGCTTTGCTGATATACTTATTTTAAAGTAAACTGGGTAAACTTATTACAATAAAAAAAATTTAGTGGCTAGGTAATTTACGATAACGTTTACAATTTTTTTTAATTAGTATGATACTTAAAATATATGTCCATCACTAATCTTCTTCTAATTTTCGTTTTTACGATCTTTGACAGTAACTTTTGCGATCTTCCTCCTGTGGCTTCCGTGTCAATGCAATGCAGAAAGGAGCCAGTGGCTGAACTGATTGCGGATATTTGGCCTTGAACCACCAGATGTTCTATGGTATCTTTCTTCTGTGTGAAGTGGTAAAAGAAGTTAAGAATCCGCAATTGAACTAGTGGCGAGAGTCACTGCTTGAGTATGGAAACGTTTATTCTATAGGCGTTCTTCTTATTCTTAAAAGTTGTCTTCAGCAATCACAATTTTTAAAGTTCGAAATTCCTTCTTTTCAAGAGGATCTCAGATGCGTATAGAAGGATCAAACAGACAAGACATTTAATTATACACACTTTTGTATTATTCATGATTCTTTTGTCTTTCAAATATTTGATAGCTTTTCACAGCATTTTTTGATCTTGGTCTCAGAAATCCTGTTGTTAGTTGTTTGTACTTCACATTTTTTAATATACGTCAATTCTGGCCGGTTTTTTGTTTTCCTATCGGCTATCATACATTGTGGTAATTTCTGATGCGAGAACAGTCGTATCTTACGTAGCTAGTCTACTCAAACTTCTTTACTCCATTTGAGAGCACACTTTGCATTACATACCAAATACAAAATTAAATTGTAATGGTGCGAGAATACAACCTTAGCGACCAGCACCTTCACGATATGAAGTTCAACACCTGATCACTAAACCAAAAGTAATTTAAGTCTTGCCGAGGTTTTTAATCGGCAATATTATTAATGAATACACTTTAATTGTACACCAGAGAAAATTGGTTACAGAGATATAAACACATACGAGCAAGTGCGTAGAATTTGCCTAATCGCTACATGGCCATCTCTTTCAGGCAGATATAAAAATATATACACATTATATATATTATATATAAATATGAATATACAAATGAGAAATAAACATACATTTAATTCGTATTTTACTATATTATTTATGGGTAATGTTAACCCATAAATAATATAGTAAAATAAGAATTCTAAAAAAATATATATAGGTATATAGAAAAAAATAAAATGTAAATATGTATAATCCTCAAATGAAACAAGGTTATGATACTGAGAATCCGATAGTAGTTGATGCGCCGGTGTATATCGACGATCAAACATTTTTTTTATTGCAATGGAAATTGTTTTGTTGTTTGATACTTTGTAAAAGCCACTGAATAGTACAGAATTCTTACCCGTCGTGGTTACTTATTGACCACCCAGAAACTCACTCACTAACAAAACAAAAATAAAATTAGGACAGCAACATAATTTTACATATAAATAAGTACATAAAGAAACACTCAATAGATATTTCCGACCTTGAAGACCGATTGCAAGCAAACTTATATAACAACAAGTAGGTAAGAAAGATGGCATCGTCTTTGATATCGGATCCAACGTACGTTCAACATAATAAGTAGGTAGAAAAATATGAAATAAGCTGTCTTATCTACTTATTTTGTTATACCTACTTAAGTAAGTCTCGAAGATCGGAAAGGTTTGTTGAGACTTCTTGAATAGAAAAAGTAGGCTTTAAATAACCAGATTCTTAAAAAACTTTTAAGAACCTGGACAGAAAGTGGGCATGGGGCCTAAAATGCATTGTTTGAAACAGTACTTATTATCCAAAATTACATTTTTGGATTATATTTCTACAATAAAGGTCAAAAATATCATTAATACTTACTGCTTTAAGCGATTGTAGTAAGACCCTGATCTGGACAATAAATCAATCATTTTGTTTTTATGATAGCTATCTACAGGTTTTATTAGGTAGGTACAATTAGTTTTCGAGTATCGTGTTTCGAAAGACTACGATTGCGATCGTGGAAATCTCGTACTAAGGGTAGGTAGGTACATACAGCATGTTACAATTTACATCTCAGTGCAGTAACGGGCATGTTTTAACGAGACATGCAGTTTTATTATCTAGTTGGAACTAACTGTAGAGTAACAGTACACTGTACTCTGTGGTGTACTATCAAGATTAGTTATGTTTTTAAATACAAGTACATTGCAGTAATACGTGCCTAGGGTTTTTTTTCGGGGGCCTCACTACCGCTTTTTAGGCCGTATCAATGAAGCGCCCGACCTACTTGTGTCAACAAAATAAATTTCTAAAATCCAAATTACACCTAAAAGCTGACGTTTGGTTTTCTAAGTATCCTATGTGTCTAAACAGACACGTACACTTTAAAAAATGATTTAACTAGCAATTAAAATTCAGATAGTAGTACCTATATTTGGTAGATATGTAAAAGAGTACGTATGTAGGTACTTAATAAGGTAAATAATAAGGAGCAAAGATTTTACTTCGAACACTAAAGTGCACTGAAAGTTCTACCAATATCCGTTATGTAGATATTTTGTTATTAAAGCGGAAGACAACAGAAACTATAACTATAACTGTAAGTTTAGGTTGTAGACATATTTCTGTTCTAAAATAATTTACTGTTTATTTCATTGATCGAAGACACCGAACTCAAACAATTTCATGAAAATTGAAAGATGTTGCGATTGCTCCCAATTCCCCTCTAATTTTAAAATCAGAATTTCTGCATCTTTTATTGTTTGTATACAAATAAATAAAATATATGTGTCGGTCATTACGTTGTCTTCTAGTCTCATAATGTTTACAAATTATTTTGTCTGATGTACGGCCATTTGTACAGTTTTTTATGGTACCTATGTTATCATTGCGTTGTCTATCTGTCCGTCTTTCCGTCCGTGTGTCACCAACGTTTTTCTCAGAGAAAGCTTGAGTGGAATTTTACACCAATTAACATGTCTATTTATTACACCTGTGATAATATAAACGCACACAGAAACTTTAAAGGTACGAAGGAACTAAGGTAACATTTAAAAGTGATGAGAAAAATATACGCACTGCCGGTTTTTTTTTTTAACAGACATTAGGTAGGTATAAAAGGCTTAAAGGCTATGACGGGGTTGCCAATTTGAATGAAAGTTTTTTGTTTTCGTAGTTTCATTTTTAACCAAAAGCGGTGATGGCAGTGTTTAGGACTTCAGCTTCACTTTCGGGGGGACGAGTTCGAATCCCAGCACGCACCTTTAACTTTACTGAGTTATGTGCGCTTGATTTAATTAAATGTATATAACTCTAAAAAGGACGGTTTGTTTAGATTTTTTTAATTTGTTTAAATTGATAACCTCTAAATTAGTATTTGTCCGATTATAATAATAAATATAAATAAATAAATATAATACGACAATACACACATCGCCACCTAGCCCCAAAGTAAGCGTAGCTTGTGTTATGGGTACTAAGATGACTGATGAATATTTTTATGAATAATGTACATAAATACTTAGAATATACATATATACACCCAGACACTGAAAAACATTCATGCTCATCACACAAACATTTTCCAGTTGTGGGAATCGAACCCACGGCCTTGGACTCAGAAAGCAGGGTCTCTGCAAACTGCGCCAATCGGCCGTCCGATTGGAACAAGTGAAAAATATTTTACTATTGTATATAGTTTATACCCTTGATACTATATAACTATTAATTTAAATAAGAATTAACAATGCAGTAACCCACTTTTTTTTCGTAATCTAATAAAATTTTAGAACATATTGCTACTATTGAGATTTAATCATGATAGTTAGATATTATATTCCCTCCGGGACTTTTTTTGTAGGTAATAATAACTACTTAAATCATGTACATGACTTTTATAACCAACATTTTTCTACTTTGGGTTACAATTTGAAATTTTCTTAAGGATCTCCAATTGTTTTTTTTAAATTATAGCCTATGTATCTTCCTGATAGTTGAAGCTTTCTTTTGACGAAGAAGTGGTTATAAACGCACCAGTACTTCCGGAGTCTATTCTGTACAAACAAAGAAAAAAATCTAGCCTCTCGATTATATTATAATAATATTTATTAATAGTTAGCTGAACAATAATGAAAGCTTACTTAATACAATAATACTGTGGTTCGACATTTTATTAAATCCTTTGCAAAATTGCAGGTAGGTACTCGTATGTAACTTACCACCAATCACTGCATCGAGACCTTATTGAACAAATGCCAATCATAAATAAACAATAATGGTTTTGATGAATTACAATAGTCTTGCATTGACAGGGTGGGTAATATGCAAAAAAATCTTTCATACATTTAACGGTTTAGGTAGCAATACGATGCTTTTCTCAGAATCTCAATATGTTTAGAAGATGAATATATGCATGAAAACGAATATTAAATTTAAATAGTATTGTTATTGAAGGTTATTTGTCATAATAATTACATTACCGAAGTTGTCTATGGTAATGTCTACATTCGAGTTTTCAGATGTTGCCATTAAGCAAATCGTAGTTAATAGGATATGTGAAGATATTATGCAAGTGGATCTTTTAGCTGAATGGACATTGTCCAAATATCCTGCGGCATTTCGGCGATTATTCAAACCAAACGAGTAACAAGCTCTAACGTGAATTTAGTAGGAATACCACAATGTAGGTACCTACTTATTTATATATATTTGTTTACAAGCACTGTTACAAGCTAATATTTATGGGTTTTAATGACAGTGGTTATAGAGCATTAAACTGGTTTTACAAGGGTGTTTTTAAGGAAGTAATTTATATGATTATTTAATTTAAAGTCAATAGGATATTAAGTACAAGTTATAGTAGTAGGAAGAGTTGAGATAAAGGAAAGCTTAGATACTTATTTTCATGTTCAATAAGTAGAGATTAGAAAAAAAAAAATCCAAAGCTTTTTATCTGTTGTTAAGGTTAGGTTTGGAATTATTTAAAACAATTTTCATGTTATTCTTTGCATACAATGCGAGTAAGTGTATGGACTTGTTTTCGCTAAAGCAATCATAATTTCAAGTAGATTTTGAGTTGCCTTTGACTTAGAGTCGCATATTAAAACGCATTTCTTTTTAATTTTATTAAAAAAAACCCTATTTTTAGAGTTCATGTTACGGGGGTAACAGTTATCGAACGAATCTCAGTTCGTGAACGGGCTGGTTTTAAAACCTCGAAAAACCTTCAAATTAACATGATTACAGTTCTCTTTATAACACCCAAAATTAATAATAGACAATCTATTTAATCTAAAATCTTCAGATGATGGATTGAGTTAAGTACCTAATGCTTTTTTCTGCGACGGTTCTGCGAAGTTAAAGATGACATACTAAATTCAATATGCTGTCTAAAGATTTTGTTATCGTGTAAATATGAATTGTTATCGCAACACCACTACATAAAATCACGCCTGTTCACTCGTATTGTAGGAATGTAGGGTAACGCAGACGTATTTAGTTCATCGGGTACCTAACACCACATTTTTTATCAAAGTTAGTAGAAGTTGCAAATTTCATCACTTCTGAAAGCTAGTTGTTACAAAATAATCTATTCCATTAGTTGGTATAAAATTTGTAACCGAAGTCGGTATGTTATTGTTAAAAAAAAATATGGTTTAGTTCTGTTAGTGAAAACATAATCTGTCTCCAAGCATAATGTACTTCAAATTGGTCATAAGCTGCCATAATCCGCGCTGCACGTCCGGCAGCGTGCGAAGCTCCGCTCGCCCGACAAACCTTGTAAACTCCGGCACACTTGTCAGAGCGACGCTCACGCTCGCATCATTCGTGAGGTGCAGACATTACTCATTATTGTCGCAATTGCAAATTTTACAACTGTAGCCTTAGTACAAGATTTGTTCGCTCGCAAACGAGGAGTCGATTTCGAATAAGAAAATACTTGAAATTCGGAGTAAAATGGAGTTATTAACGCCTACAATTAGTTAAAGCACTTGACAGCACGTTTTTAAACATAATTTAAAACACAGAAATACAGGATTTGCGACTCTTAAACGAGTGGCATGTGGTTAATTACACTGTGACTATACAGAGTTTAATCGTAAGCGAAAACGCCTTGGCGACTGCGAGTTAGTAAATCTTGTATATTTTGGTTATTGATATTTATCAATACCACCAGCAACCAATATCAAAATGTTATATTGTTGACAGCTTTTTTGTTGTTTTTATACAGTAGAGGAACACTCGCAATCGTAGAGTCATTTTTGAGCGTAGAATCATTGTCACATCTAAGCTAAAATGAATTTAAACATTTGGTTTGAAAGCTCAAATTTGTCCAGACCACACAGGCAAATGTTGACAAAAAAATTGGTAGAACAGAGTTGGCTACTATGAAACGAGTGTATATGATAATGATTCTCAAAAGCAAAAGAAAAGCTTCATTAAATACATCATAGTAATTGAACTAAAGATTTTAAACTAAGATTCGTGGTTAATCAACATTTCTTAAATACAGTTCAACGGGTACATACCACATAATATTTTGGGTTTTGTCGATATTTCAACCCAGTTTTATGATCCACGAATTGAACATACCCTAATGGCTAATTCCTCTATTCAATAATACATTTAAATAAATATATTATAATATATATCGAAATCAGTTGCGAATCTGACAAACGGACACATAAACGAACGACGTGCAATTTTACTCAAATTATTCCTGTCTTGACTAAAGTCTATACCGTCGAGCCCTTTATTTATCACTTAAGGTGCATATTACACGGGCAATATTGTGATCAATAAAAAATGCCTGGAAAACCCGATCAATTTCTTAAATTCTCTTGTTACTTTAAAACCTATACCTATATTGCTACGTGCCAATTATGATAAGCAGTGGGTTTGAAAAATGTTCGAGGCATACTTAATGGTCGCAAAGGGCGGTGGGCCGCGATGATTGCCCAATGCCTCCTAGATTGGTCAAACCAACTTTCCTACCAACTGCAGTTGATTCTACACACACACCAAGTCGTCTCAATTATTGTTTTCCTATCTTGACTGTCCCAATCTTTTACAAAAGGTAGATATGCCTTCCGTTTTCCACAGCAATATATTCTATTTATACGTCACTCATGTTTATTTTATGACTATCCCAGGGTAACTTTCTTTGCATACGTGCTAAGCTAATCCTGTATGATAGTTATAAGGCACACAATGTAAAGACCAGCCAAACAAGTACCTATGAGTCTACTGGCATTATACTGAGTGGCAAAATGACTTAATCGATCGTATGAATGAGTGCAATCAGGAAAGGAATGGCCAGCTTATGGTATTCTCCATTTCGTACGTAAATTATATTTAGTTGTGCAAACCGCTAAGTAGTGCTGCACCAATTCCAGTTAGCCTTTTAGTATTGCATATCTGCACAAGACCGTTTATTATGGAGAAGTTAGGTAGAAGTAGTCCGATAAAGGTTTTGTATTTGGTCCAAGTAACTATAAAATGAAGATGTCTTTCGTTCTGTCAGGTAGGATCGTATCCAGATCCGCCCTTTTCCTCCGTCCGGTAATAATAAAAGCATTACAAGCTGTCGCAAGAAAAACTTTCGTCCATGGCTAGCGGCTAGTCCGAGGAATTGTTAATGTACTGTCCAGCTTACTCAAGTTTGCTCCATATATGGCTGCTTCATAGGAGTATCACAGGAAATTGCATGATGTAATCGTTGATGTCATATGGCTTTTATTTCCCAGAACTGAGTACAATATCGGCAGAGCATTCTCAAATTTAAGTATTCTCAATAATGATTTACATTCTTCAGTTCTATATAAAGGGTATATTCCAGTATATAACATACTGAAATATTAAAAAAAAATGTTGCAAGTTTGGTTGCAGTAGGATCTTTTGACGGCTTAAAAACCTAGGTACCTATGATAGTTAGTTTTATGAACTTATAGAATAGTCTTAAAGCTACAGAATAAATACTTTTAAGTTTACCCAAGAGAAAATTTAAATCTGCCTATTTTTAAAAATAAGTACAAAAAACTTTAAAGTTAAAAGCATGCTCGCGAGTTGCGGCTCTAGATTCATGGTTAAAAAATGAACTGTACTGATATTAAAATGTCTAGGCTTACAAACTCTGTAAGCTGAAAAAAACTTTTCTATAATAGCTATACAATATTACTTAGGCTCGAAGAACTTAGGCTTTTGAGAAGGAGGTGAACCGCTGAATCCAACTCGGATGGGCAGCGTTTGGGAAACTTCGTGTCATCTTTTCGTCAATAATCCCTCAGTGCCTCAAGACGAAAGTCTTCGAACAGTGCGTGTTGCCAGTGATGACCTATGGTTCTGAAACATGGTCGTTAACTATGGGCCTCATTAGAAGGCTCAGAGTCATTCAGCGGGTGATGGGGAGAACTGTGCTCGGAGTATCTCTACGCGATCAAATCAGAAGTGTGGAGATTCGTAGAAGAACCAGAGTTACCGGCTTAGCTCAACGAGTCGCGAAGCTGAAGTGGCAATGGGCCGGGCACATAGTTCGGAGAAAGGATGGACGTTGTGGTCCCAAGGTGCTGGAATGGCAGCCCCGAACTGGAAAGCGCAGCGTTGGTCGACCCCCAACGAGGTGGACAAACGACATTAAGCGCGTCGCAGGTGGCCGCTGGATCCAAGCGGCACAGAACTGCGGAATTTTGAACTCCCTACAAAAGACCTATGTCCAGCAGTGGACGTCTATCGGTTGATATGATGATGATGATGATTACTTAAGCAGTACAGATAAAAATGTAACTTTATCTTTTTTACCTTATAGCTTGCTAATTTAAATCCAAGCTTTATTGATAATTAATCTTTTAAATATTATTAAAGCCTTGATTTACAAAACAATCACAGTTTTTCAGTAATCAAATGTGTGGTACAAAATATATTTATCAGTGTATGCTTAACTAGTTGCGGACCAGGAGTCCAGGACCTACTGAAGACCATAAAGTAGGGCACTTTCACCTTCCTCTTAAAGTTTACTTCGCATAACATTATTGAGCTTATTCTCAACCTACAGAAGGCAGCACGGCTCTCATAGGCAAGAGACATACATTTCATTCCACGATTATTTATTCCCTCGTCCAACAGCCAAAGGACAGTAGTTAAAGTCTGTTAGGTATTGCACGGTTAATATTTGGATTTTATATCCATCTGTGCCGCCCACGCTTAGAGGCGTCCTTTTCCAACAAAGCAAATATCTCCTGCCCATGTTTGCCCGTGGGTGCTCTGACTTCTGTAAGTTTAATCGCTTCATATATTTTTCCATTTTTAATTATTATGGCTGCATAAGGCTGTTTTAAAGGCTGCTTAAAAAAACCTTGACCATAATAGTTATTGAACGGTAAATACCAGAAACGATGTCAAGAATTCGCAGAGTCTAAAACATATGCATGACTGAATCCACTTACCCTTTGTGGTTAAATTCATCCGTTCCTCTTCAACGTTTACCAACAATCAACGTCGATTTATGTTGACTGCGGGCTTATTAAATTTGGTATGTCGGCTAATTATCCTGCGAATGTTCCAAGTACTTATTCAAGTATCATACATTAGGTTATAATATTAGGAACATATAATTATTAGTGTACAATATTAATTATATTATACGTTTAAATGTTGTATGAAGATGAGGATAGGTCAGGAAGTTGTTGTCTCAGTGATGTCTACGTTACATCGGGTACTAGGCTAGCATAAATTTTGCAGAGTTTTGTTGAGTTAAATGTTTGCTGTATAAATATTATCCCATGTGCGTATAAGTGCTTAAAAATGTGAGTAATTCCCTTTAAATATTTTTTTGTATGTATCGTGACTTTACGAGACAAGTGTACTTTTTAATTTATTGCCTGAAACCAACGTATTCAACAATACTCTCGAAGGTTTCGTTGCAATTATCTGAAACAAACAAAAAAATATAGTTAAGTTTAACGTATAGTATAATAACTCCGTAAAATATCACAATCAATTTTATTTAATTGCTGTAATAGAATGAACATATAATCTAAACTGTACTGTACTATCTAATTTTTTTTTAATAACTAGATAACAGTTAAGGTACGACATTAACACATTGCACATCACAACCTTAGCACATCGATGATAAGGCCTTAAATCTAATCAAAATAACTGAGGCAAAGAATCCCTATTGTCACAGTCCTTTTATCAAACCCAACGTATTGGTAATCGAATATTATAATTCTCCTATTTCTGAGACACTTGATGCGTACCCTACTGTTAATCTACATTTAGAAAACCGTAATAGGTTTTGAAGCAATACATCGTCACCATATCAACCGATGGAACATTGCTGGACATTGGGACTGGCTTTCCAAACGGCTAGTCTGGTGCGCCTAGGGAGGGGCAAGGCAAGGGTAGGCTAGTACCAGTAAGCCTACACAAGAAGTCCCATATGCCCAGTGTTCACTCTATCCAAGGTGGCCTTGGTGACCTACAAGTAACAATATAAACATTTCCTTTGAACAGGCTAGCCTTACCAAACTGAACTGACTAGTATCGAGTGACAGCGACACCGGTACAAACACGGAGTCATG
Source organism: Pararge aegeria (assembly GCF_905163445.1). Lineage (NCBI taxonomy): Eukaryota > Metazoa > Arthropoda > Insecta > Lepidoptera > Nymphalidae > Pararge > Pararge aegeria. The sequence goes on from NC_053189.1 coordinate 11,632,173, forward strand.
CCCTGCGTTAACCTACCCGGCAGCCCAGCGATGTCACTCTTTGTAAAGGTGGACGCGGCACAAAACCATTTTACATAATTTATTTATATTTGGCTACCACCCAGTGTTGAATTATAGGATATCTTCGTGAAAAAAAGTATTTCTTTTCATTTAGTAAAATCTAGCTGGTGAATATTCAGGGAAATCTTTAATTGGGATTCATTTAATCGGATGAGCCGTGGGTTATTTCAATGTCTATTACATTACCCGATACCACTGCAAGGACGGATTACATTATCGATAATTTTTAATTTGACCGACTCTACTTTTATAGCTTAAATAATTATTAAGACACATTTGAAGTTTCTTCAGAAAAAAAATAAGGTTAGAAGAAAGTTCCTTTCTGTGATAAGCCGTAGAAATTAAGGTAATAGGTACGTGTGTATTTAAAAAAAAAACTCACTGGACTATGATATGGTATGGTAGGTATGATCGATATTGCGCCAATGCCAAGGGATGAAATCTACATTGGTGCTGCCAAAAAAATCGACATTACGTTTAATGTTGGATAGAAAATTAATATGTATTTAAATTGTAAGGTAATACCGAATGTGAAATATAAATCTTTGTCATGGTATCGTTAACGCTTAAACAAGCGTTGTGCAAGCTGAAGGTGTTTTACTGTATATACAAGAAGAATAATAGAAGGATACTAAAAATGCTTACTAATAATTTCAATGCGAAAGTCTGTTTTTTTCCTTCCTTCACGCCCAAACTAAGCAACCTTGACTTGATTTTTGGCATAGAGTTACTTAAAAAGACCGAGAGTAACATTGGCCTTAAAGAAAGGCCTTTTGGTCCTTAAAAAAAACACCAAATTCACCCAAGGGTGGTCCTGTGACCACCCTTAAATCGTCATTTATTAGAGTAAAAAAAAAAAATCGATTTGATTTTTGGCATAGAGATATTTGAAAGGACGGAGAGTAACATAGGACACATTTATTTCTGGAAAAACATCAAATTCCCCAGGTTGGTTGATTACAGGTCCCATAATGATGGTGATAACAAAAAAAAAATACCCGGCTAAGTTGTGGGCTCTTCTTAGACCTGGTCTGGGCGCGTTTGGAACCCTCGTAGCTTTAGATTTAAGTTGGCGAACGAAGTTATCACCATCCCCTTACAATTATGTAAACAAATATGTATGAACGCTTCATAAGTGCCTGTGATATGCCTACATGAATAAAGAAATTTGGAATTTGAATTTAATATGAGCGGCTATACATGGCATGTTCGCGTGTGCAGGGCGTCCAATAGGAAAGTTAGAGAGAAACACATTGTATGCTAGGTCGGTGTCTTAATTCGCTTGGCAAACTTTTTCATATAGCCAAGCTAGTGAAGTCGCTTGTAAAGGTAAGTAGTAAATAATGCGTCATTTTTAGATTCATATCCACGAATTAGTATAAAATAACTTAGTTATTTCTTTAAGGAGCACACTAACTCAATGAATCTTTAAAGATGATGAGAGAATATCATATTTACACATTTAGTATCAAGGTACCTAATACAGATTTGACATAGGTTTCTGCGAATACCAAAATTAATAGATGCCCACTACAATTTTTAGGTTCAATTTGGATGGAAGCCAAAACGCGTGCACTTATTAATCGATAGTCATTCTTTTTCCTTCTTTTACAACGCGCTGTAATTAAACGTTGGGTGCAGTGATGTAAAAAAAATTATATTGCATCGGATATGTTACGTTTCACTGAATACTAAAATTAGACGTTTTGTCTAATTGATTTGTGCCTAGCACCTATAATTATGCAATTAGCATATGATTAATTATATTACAATAGAATAATAATTAGAGCTATGTTTAATTGTAATTAAATTTGAACGTCGAATAGTGTGAGTAGAGTGAAAATTAGACTAGCCTGTGATGTTATGCTTGATAAGAAATAAATTATGGTATTTGTTGGTTTTAAACGATTACAATAATTATTGATTTGCGATTTTAGGTACCTACTGGGAGAAGCAAGCAGGAATAATTGGCGCAAGTGGTTTAGGGTTTCCTTGAATATATCGAACTTTCGTTTAATTTTCTCACAAAATAATAAGAAGAAACACACCGGGTGTTCTGATTGCGACAGGTTTTGTTGCCATATTATGTGCGGTTATAAATGGTGTTCAAGGATCGACCTTTTTAGTAACGAAATGAATTTCTGCCGTTTGGTCAATACAATGATAAACACAAGATACTTTGTGACATAATTTAACAATTCTAACGAGGCGTTAGAATTGTCCTTAAATTAAATTTATTTTAAAAATAAATTATATTTACTTCAAAAAAAAATTCAATTTAAGGATATGTTGAAGCAGTAAGTACTTCATCACATCATCATCACATCGACCGATAGACGTCCACTGCTGGACATAGGTCTTTTGTAGGGAGTTTCAAATTCCACGGTTCTGTGCTGCTTGGATCCAGCGGCTACCTGCGACGCGCTTAATGTCGTCTGTCCAGGTGGACAACGAGGTCGTTGGGAGTCGACCAACGCTGCGCTTACCAGTTTGGGGCTGCCATTCCAGCACCTTGGGACTCCAACGTCCATCCTTTCTACGAACTATGTGCCCGGCCCATTGCCACTTCAGCTTCGCGACTCGTTGAGCTATGTCGGTAACTCTGGTTCTTCTCTCCGAATCTCCACATTACTGATTCGATCGCGTAGAGATACTCCGAGCATAGCTCTCTCCATCGCCCGCGGAGTGACTCTGAGCCTTCTTATGAGGCCCATAGTTAACGACCATGTTTCAGAGCCATAGGTCATCACTGGCAACACGCACAGTAATTAATTAAGTGGGATAAATAAAGTAATTTTAAAGAGGTTAATTTGAAAGTTGTCTAAGTATATGTAAGTGTATTAACATTCAACGTTTTATATGTACTAACTTAACCTACTTGTGATATTAAAAGTATTGGTTTTGCCTCGATTATTAATATAGGTATAATTTATTATACATTTATTTTAGACTATGTTAACATAAATATGGGCTTAAAATAAATACCCCATCAAGATGGTGTTTGCGTATTAAATAAATATGTATCCTTTCGTTAACAGAACAAAATCAGCATAAGTAATAGAGTTATATGCTCGCTATAAGCTTATAACAAGCTTGTTCGTTACGCGCGATCGAAGCCGCGACAAAGGTGTTTTCAATAGAATTAGCCGGTCGTGTGGACCAGGCCACGGCGGTCTGCAGGCACGTACTGATTCCCCCACACACCCCCTTTATAGTTACATCAATTTTCCCGGATTGACTCGCCCGCACATACATCTCTTTACTCGATTTAATACCATAACCAAGATTTGCATGTCACAGGATACAAGGTATTGGCGAAATGCGTCACGGTAAGGGGACAGATTGTATTGTATACGTGATATCAATATTCGCATACCTGGATAACGCAATTTTCGTCCTATTAGCATGGAAATCATTGTCGATCCCGCTCTAGCTAATTGATAACTGCGCTCTGACCGTAACGTCTGTAATACAATAGTGCATTGTGCAGATACTTTATAAGCACGGTTCCATTAAAGCCTTTTCCTCTGTGGGCCTTCTGAGTTTCTTTAAAAATATATTTTCAAATAGGTACAGGCATAGTAGCAAAATGGTCTGGTTGTTCGCTTTTTATACCGAGTTTCTAACTGATTCTTCTACATAGAAGTAACTAAACGACGGCCGAGTAGCGTAGTGGGCAGCGACCCTGCTTTCTGAGTCCAAGGTCGTGGGTTCGATTCCCACAACTAGAAAATGTTTATGTGATGAACATGAATGTTTTTCAGTGTCTGGGTGTTTATCTGTATATTATAAGTATTTATGTGTATTATATTCATAAAAAAATATTCATTAGCTATCTCAGTTCCCATAACACAAGATAGGCTTACTTTGGGGCTAGATGGCGATGCGTGTATTGCCGTAGTATATTTATTTTTTTATTTATAATTAAATGTGTATTAGATATTGTTTTTATATAAAATCTATCCATACTTATAATTAAGCCGTAACAGGTTCAATTTGGACTTTGAAGATATTTTGAATATTGAGTTTGGAGGGCAATCTTTTAATACTGCGGTTGGCGCAGAGGCATAGTAGCAAAATGGTCTGGTTGTTCGCTTTGAATACCGAGTTTCTGACTGATTCGTCTTCATAGAAGCAAGTATGCGGTGTAATATAAAAACTTACATGTCGTTTTTATATTACATCTTTTGTGTCGTTTTTATATTACATCTTTCAAATTAGACGTCGTTTTTATATTACATCTATCTATACTTATGATAAAGCGTTAACAGGTTCAATTCTGTGCATTGAAGATATTTCGAAAAATGGGTTTTGGAAGGCAATTTTTTAATGCAGCCGTTGGTGCAGTGAGCAGAGACCCTGTTTTCTCCGTCCAAGGCTGACTAATACTACTGACTACTGACTGAAACTAATAAAGAGCTTAATATTTTTTGTAATTAATACAAACCCCTAGAATTTCAAAAATCAGGCATCCATCCATTTACTGACTTGGGTCAACGTTGCTTACCCAGAGCTAATGACCAATAAGTGGTGCTGCCATTAAAACCACACATTTCTTTATTAGGAAGGTTGGAGACTATATTTGGTATGTGTGTACGTTGTATTCTATAGTTTGCGCGGGTGAACCCGCAAGGCACAGATAGTACAAAAAAGTTGTCTTTTTTAAACTTTTTAGCAAGCATAAAAAAATATAGAGCTGGAGAAAACGAAGTGCATCCCATTGCTTAGGAAGAAAGTCACGACGTGCAATTCAAAATTTAAATTCGTGTTAACCCTGCTTGTGGATATTTAAATTGAATTTTACAGACAGCTAAAGTGACTTTGTTAAGATGTAAAAAGAAACTCTTAAAAATTTGTAAATTTGGTTTTAGATATACCTACAAAGAATTACTTTTAAAACTGAGTTTTTGTGCCATATGCAGTCATACCTACTTAACAATTGAAGTTATGTAAGACCTCTTTATCCTTATTTGCTACCTACTTGTGAGGTAGAAGAGAATAATAATCTCAGCCAAAACAACATGGAATCTAGCCAGCAGAATTCAAGTTACAATGGAGTTTTTAAGTTTACATTGCAACATCTCTACTTAATATCTTTCGTTTAAAAAAATAGACCGCAAACGTGTGGCACTGAAAAATATTACTATATTAGTTAATAAAGAGGTAGTAAATAAAGATGTTCACAGTTTATTTTTAAATGGATATTTTGAAATCATAAACACCTGTGTTTATTTTGAGTTTCATTAGGTACCTGAGTAGGTAAAAGTGTCATATAATAAGTCTCAAAAATTATATATCCTAAGTCTGATCTCAGATTTATTCGCATCAATTAACTTTGGACCGTAGCGTTATACCTATAACCTAATTTGCATAGCTTTATCAATATCAGGAAGCGGTGATAGCCTAGTGGTTAGGAATTTGGCTTCACCTCGAGGGGCCGAGTTCGAATCCAACCACGCACCTCTAACTTTTCGAAGTGTTGTGCGTTTCTCTAACTCGAGTGCTCTCAAGTTCTCATGTTATAAAAGGCGTGTGACGTCCACCAATCTGCATTGGGCCATCGTGGTGAACTACGGCCTAAACCGTCTCGTTGTGGGATGATACCCGTGCATTGTAAATGGGTTTTCCGATTGATATGATGATGATGATCAATTTCTTTTCTCAATAAACAGGAAATCTATGGTACAAATATCATTTCAAATTGGATTGGTTGTTCGAAAGAAGCACGTTCAATATACAAACACACTGTTATTGGTTAACCTGTACAGCTTTATGTATAGATATTGAAGACAATTCGACTTTCAAATAGATTTAAGCAATTGAATAAGGTTATGAGAATCATACACCTTTAATATTTGAGTTTCTATCTCCCATCACATTAAACCTTCGATCAAGTTCATATCTAGGTGATTCGTTTAGGTACGTTAAAAAATTCAATACTTTTATTCCTTATCACAAAACATGACTGTAAATAGACATGTAGCGAAGTAGAAAAATAATAAAACGCTTTGAGATTTTAATCGTATTACAATTTGGTCATTTTATGACCAATATTAAATAAATTGGACGACTTAAAAATGACGAAAGCAATGGATGGAATGGTGTCGTTCGGGACGATGCGGTGATTAACGGCCATGTTAATTGAAAACCGCGGCGGGTTCACTCTTCAATGTAAATTATTATTTTCGGCATATATTACGTCTGTGGTTTTTGGGAGCGATCGGCGGCAAAAACTAAGAATTAGAAAAAAGTTTTGTGTAAGAAACCTAGGATTACAGCAGTGGCGTGCACTTCATACATGCAGAAAAGCACTGCATACCCAAATTATTTTATATAACTCGTTTTGGAGGGGATTTTTTTCCAATTTTGTGCCATGTACCTGCTTTATGCATACCCTGGTCTAAAACCCTGTGCACGCCACTGGATTACAGTACCGGTACCAGCACCTAGTACCTAGAGTTTTTTATGACAGAGCTGGTCCGTTGAAGTACTATCGCCATGCTTATTTATGCCGTTAAGCAGCACTGTTGCAGTGCTGTGTTGCATTACAGGCACAGGAGACTTAACTACGCCTCAAAAACTGGACGGCATGTTTTAGTACGTTCTCCTTGCATGCGCCGTGAAGTGTTTCTCTGTTTTAGGCGATGGTTTTCAACTGATCATCAGGACTGGTTCTGGTCTGATTCTGCTTGGTCCGACAATTATTACTATATCTAAAAAAAAAAAAACTAAGACCATATTTTAATAATTAAACATCATCAACATAGAAGTTACGGGCGAACAAATATAAAATACTTAATATGTAAGGACGAAGATCCTAACTTTATATGTGGGTAAAAAAAACATGTAATTTCTTAAACAGTTGGATATCGTAGAGTTCCAAACGCTCCGTGAGTAATACACATATTTGCCGTAAGTATTTCATATGCATCAGATAAGCATACCCAAGTTTATCGAAGCAAAGACTAAACTAGGATAATAGCAAAGTCCGTGTGCTTACACATGTCCCAAAATAAGCGGAACGAAGGGGGGAACCTCATTTATAATCTATCTGGGAGTGTGGCATTATAATAAATAGACGTATAAATATTTTCCTTAACGCGAAGTTAGTAAAGAATTCTGTAAATAGTCATAAAAGTTCAAGTACAATTCCGCACATTTTGATGACGACACATAAAAAAAAAAGCTTCGTTTTTTTCAGAAACATGCATAATATATAACAAATTTTAATAACTAAGAAAACCTTTCGGCAAATTTGGTTTGTTAAATTTATGTTCATTTATCGTATAGGTACAGCGGATTGGTAAATAAGAACATACCGATATACACCTATACGCTGTAAAGAAGTTCATCGATTAATATTAATAAATAGCTCATAGTAACCTCCTTTTGTTTATATAATTTACGCGATGTCTATAGAAAAAAAACGTTTCGGCAACTCCTAGGTCATAAATATTAGTAAAAGGTTGATGTATGACTAGGAATCTCCTAAAATTTAGACGTTATATAAATAGGCATTGCTTTGTTCGTCGTTATTGAAAACTGGCATTAATTAGCATCTTAATATTACAGCGTCTTAAAATATTGTATTTTATACAAATGAAAATTTAAGACGCTTAGGTACGTTACATTTAGTAGCTACGGCTAAGTATGGTTTGATCAAAATCCAATTCGCTAAAATTGGATATCACGAAAAACTTTTTTTTACAGAAATACTGGCCATCGTATTCACATCGGTTATGGCTTATAAAAAAACTTTTCACGTTTATTACATTGAGGATTACTTATTTTGTAACAATGGTACAAATTGACTGAATTCCCGCAGCGGTGAAACAATAGCTCAATCATAAACCCAGTTTGTCGCATAACACACTGAATATATTTATATCACACACCCAATAATATTATAAGTACTTAGAATACTATTCATTAGTAGTCATATAAGTATACTAACGTATAATTCGTTATATTAATATTAGGTATATTAAACAAAATAAAATGATTTTAACTTTATAGTTAACCATCAAATTATATTTTACTTTATTTAATTATATATGCTGCGATTTTTATTTTATTTCTTTTAATACTGCGTGAACCCTGGATTGAAAGTGTCCCATGTGTATATAACCAAATTTCGCACTGTTTAGGTACGCAAAGATAACAAAGCCTTTTTCTGGTACACCAGGAAACTCTGCCCTGCAGTTCTGGAATCTTTTGTCCGTCTTCAGGATGCAAGCTATATAAATTATGTGCTAAATTACACCAAGGTCGATGCAGTTATGCCAAACAAACGTTACACATAAACAGACACATTTTCGCATTTAGAATATTAATACTCAGTTAGTATTTTCGAGTTCGTTATTTGAACTTGACTAGGCCCGCGGCTTTCTTATCTCTCATGTTATTAATACGAATAAAGCGTGACAGAATGAACAAACAGTCCACTCTTACATAATATATAAAGTGTTTTTTGGGATGAAAAGTATTTCGTGTATTTTTCCAAGATTCCTAAGACTTTAATCCCAAATGAAATTAAATTCCCTTTTACCTATTTAAGCATTTTTATATTGATAATGGTATCTACCTATATATTTTAGGAATTATTTTAATATTGTTATCATGAAATTGCGTCGAATCATAAATTCTTACGTCTTAAAGCGTATCCCGCCGTACCGTCGGCAATAGATAATTACTGATGAATGAAAATACACGCACTTTTAAAGATCCGCGGTCATTCTCGGGTCCGTAAGACACAACCCTATGGAAAAAGTTCTATCAATCCAGCGCTCGGTTGCTGCGTGAAAAACAGACTAAGCAAAAAAATTATACAAGAGACACTGTATAATAGTATGTATAAGCAACATTGATATGATATACATGATATGATTTTTTTCTTTCTTCTATTATTACTTTTTTTTTAAACCTTAATTAATAAGCGGTGATAGCCCAGTGGACAGGACTTCGACTTCACTTTCAGCACGCACCTATAACTTTTCTGAGTTATGTGCGTTTTAAGCAATTAAAATATCACTTGCTTCAACGATGAAGGAAAACATTGTGAGGAAACCTGCATACCTGAGAATTCTATATAATGTTTTCAAGGGTGTGTGCGGTCCACAAATCCGCACTAGGCCGGCGTGGGTGCCCTGTATTGTAAAATCAAAGAGTTATTCTTAACCACTTGTTTGTGGTTCGTTTGAAACTTGTCAATTTATAACGTGATCTAGTTCATACCAACTCCTTAGTGTGCCATCGGATTCACATCGGTTATGATAATAAATTGTGATTATAGTGATCGGGTACAGTGAGTCGTATGAGTTTTAGTGCAAAGCAATGAATGAGAGAACACCGGGAATGTTCAAAACAATATTTAGGTCATGATTTCAAAGGGCTTTTGAAAATTATACACAATATTCGGGGTCTGAATATTTTAATTTGAATCCTGGCTTACATCGGTCTGCAATTTTTATTTTTATCTAAAAGAGCGGCCATGCTTAAAACTTGTATTAATCGATGACTGGTATCATTGCAAATAAGTATAATGTAAGATAAAATCTTCGAAAAGTGTCAGAATAGAATAGACTCAAAACGAAAATTAAATGAAGGAATTGGCTGTGAAATGCTGTTTTGTAGTAATCCAAGTCTAGATCAACAAGAAATAAATCTGCAAAGTCAATCTTTCACGTATTTTCAAAGTAGCTGTGTTATATTTTAAGCAAGTTTTTTTCACACTACCTGAAATGTAAATAAGGTAAATCTAGACTTTAAAGAACGGAAACCAATTCTTTGTACTTAAACGTACTAAATTATTCACTGTTAGCGCCACCAGTCCAACATTGACGAGGGATATGACTACCATACTCCCTAACAGGTTAGCCCACTACCATTTTAGACTGCATCATTACATTCCACCAGGTGAGATAGCAGTCAAGGGATAACTTGTAGTGGAATAAAAAAAATGTATCGATGGCAGCTTTTGATTCATACAGAGATTATGCGTAGCCGCTAATTATAGAAAAAAAATCGGACGAGTGTGTAAGCCAAGATATTCAAAACCCTTTTTTAGTTGATTCGATCGTTCAATCCGTCAAGCGTGTAAAGCCAAAGTGAGCGGCTTTAACGGGTATAAATTAGAAAAAAAAGGAGTGAAGTTATCGTCTTTGATTATAGAATTTCCTTTTAAACAGTATTTGCAGCAGAATTTTAGCTATTAAATACGAACAAAATACGCGGCTGGGTGGTTCGGATCCGAGAATTATTAATAAATAACAGTTATTATTGGGCTAAACCTGTGGTTTTCTTCGAATATATGTATAGGAAAATATATACTGTGAAGTACAATTGTTATTATAATTTATATTAAATGACCAAGAATACTATAACTTTTATTCGGAAATAAGTAAGTGTAAAAAGCTTTGCCTTTTTTAACTAAAGTTTGTATGAAATGTATTATGTAGGTATGGCTACTGATGTGAATCAACAGTAGGTATCATAGAGATATGCAATCGCAGTGTTTCCTTTAGGATTTTAGAAGAACTAAATTCTCGATTACATCATTTTAAGTAAAACTTAAAGTTAAGCCCAAGTAAGCCTTATAAATTTATCGTTCGAGGACCTCGTTGCAAGAAAGCATTTTTTCCTACTCACAAAAAAATCTTAAGTAAGCTGTATTGTATAGGTATATAAACAATATGTGAAATCTAAAAGGTGGGTAAAACCACCTCCAAGTTGCGTGGTTGAGGGGAAGTTAGTGGATATACAGACTTTATTATATACGAACTTTATATTTATATTATACGGAAAATTACTTTGTTTTAAGCTATGTAGGAATTAATAATTCGGACAACGTTGCTGTAAAAAATTCTATAATGTTTAAGTTGTGGTTAAAAACTGCGGAAAAAAGCGTAGTAATATTCGTAGGAAGTCTCACAATGCTGTTCTTTCAAGTGTCTCATCTGACTAGACAGAAAGTCTTCTTTGATTCACTACAAACCGCTTGGATTGATTTAAGAGGCAAAAGGAGAGTCACACAAAGGTTTTATATAATACTTTTTTTAATTTTGCATTGTTAAGCTTATGTAAATCATAGTTTTAATAACTAAAATGTAATCCATGCACGCCCTAGCATGGTGTGATAAGTATTTGGACTTAATACTTACTCTTTGTATTTTAGTACCTTTCAATTTTACCTTTATCTTCTCAGACATGCTTCCAAATATATCTACGTGCCTAAATCTGGTTAGTGAGCTCTCATGGGAGGCTTCAGACAGTCAGTACTTTTTGAACAGTAAGTATAAATTTCAAATTACATAAAACATCCGCTAAAAAAATTTAATTCATCTATCATCAATCTTGGACCGATTTTCACCAAACATAGTTAACACAGTTTCACTAATTCAGACGAGTTCTGACTAATTCACTAAAAATTTAAACTAAATCGGTTCATCAATCCAGGAGGTACGATACCACAGAAGACACACTTAAAAACACACAGACACGTCAAAATTATAACACCCTTTTGTTTTTGCGCTGCGGAAACGGGCCGCGAAGTGATTTAGCATTTCGGTACGTTGAAGCGTAGAAACCGATTCAGGTTATTAAATATTAACCGAAATAATTTATAACGCTGTTGGATTATTATAAATAAACTACAAAAATATCATGCTAATAAAAAACTTTTAAAAATTTTGTAATTCCCTTGGTTTTCTTGTACCCTTTGCAATTTAATATTTTATTCAACGTGCATTCTAGGAATCTTTGGCTCAGTTTCAAAAAATCAGACAGAGGGTTTTACACATATATTGGTTCTGACGAGTCATTCGGTTAATTGAGCCATAACCTAATAAACTTTTAGCGTTACTCAGTGTCGGTTCGAGAGGTTTTATATGTTTAATTATAAACAAATACGCATAGCCAAATAAGGAGAGTGGCATCACTTGGCAAAAAGTATTTTTTTCAAGCCTGACTTGCAACCGACATAGGAGGAAGGTTATAGGATTTTAGGATTCCGATTTTGAAGATATCCCTGGCACAGTGGTAATCCCTTTGATTGAAGTCCCGGGTTCGATCGTTTGCAATTTAGGAAATTTATAAATTGTATAGTTATGTACCACCCTACCGACAAAGACGTGCTGCTAAACGATTAAGCCTTCCAATGCAATGCTGATTAGAAACAGATTAAGGGTATGGAAGTTATCAGATGAAACTGCTAGGATCTTATAATGCGGCCATTACCTCTACTACCTTATGGACTAACTTGTAGATATATAAAAAAACGATTCATATGTGATATTGCAAAAACTGAAAAAAAAGGCTTAAACGAAGTCTCCGTTTTTAAGGCGTAATTGACACATAATTATCTATTCTATACAATTTCCTAACAGTAGTAGTTAATAGAAAACTGCAGACTTCTTCAAATGATATTGCCGTCACGTAACTGAATGTGTCCGCATTGAGCAAGTATCGGCACTTGATAAGCTACATTTTAGCCAGTTCATGAAGTTACATAAGCCTTAGGTTTCATTCGAGGTAATACTTCAGGCTTTGTGCCAAAGGGGACTCTGTAAATAACAAAACTCTATATTGACGTTCCAACGCTTTCAGTTGCGGCAATTTACAGATTCTTTTACCCTACGCGATACGAGTGGTCTAACTTTACAGTTATTGTGAGACATTCCGTAGATTTTCGAAACAATCACAGTACGTTCAAGTGATATTTGAAGTAGATTCCGTCAATAGCTTATAGCAGTTCACTACCTGACTAAAGCGTCTCCGGGAGGGTTTGCCCATAATCACCACGCTGAACAGACGGGTTGGTGATCACAGAAGACGGTAGTAGCAGCACACAAGGCTGCCCGTTCGTCTTCATATTCTCTTAGTTGACCGCCCGGTTGCCCGTGGGGTGATGATAACTGTATTCTGATCTGCCGTCACCACACGCCACATTCAGTCTCGACCCAAAAATTACGGAGTGTTATAAGTTTGACGTGTCCGTGTGTGTGTGTTTGTCTTTCTGGATGATGGAGCGATTATGATTTGGTTTTCAAAGGTGAATTGTCCGGAGAGCTGTTCTCTTTTTGTTTGATGAAAATCGGTCCAAGATGGCCGCCAATAAAAGGACTAGTAGAGTATTGTACCCTAAAATCAAAGTTTAAAAAAAAATATATAGTACTAATAAATACGTCCTAAGGTAACAAATTGAACTTATATTCAATAGATTTAAGGTCCTGTATTACTCAGAAAATTCCACAAAAACAACAATAAAAATGCATTTCTAAAAATAAATCTTTCCTTTAACTTTTTCGGTTTCACTATAGGCGCCGTGCATTGCGCGTAGTTGACGCGCTTCCGCAGCCATAAAAGCTACGAAAAGTAGCAGCGGACTCAATAATGAACAAATAATAGAGTCCTACTACTCCACCTCTACTTAAAAAAGTGCATATTTCAATAAATATATATATATATATACATATATACATATACGCGCATCTCTTATCTAAGAATTTATAGCTACATAACAGTTGCGAAAGATATTAAATTTTTCCGTATTTACCTACTTACTTGCAATATGGAATATCTACACAATAACGAGCTTGGAGTTACGCCATGAGTATAAGGGTTATAATAAACGAGATAAAAAAAACACCCGGACCTCAGTGTAAAGAAATCTGACCCCTTTTAGGAAATGTCATGTAGTTTTATTTAACTAGTACCAACTCTAATTATACGCACAAACAACGCAAGAAAAATAAATGCAGAAACCTCCAGAAACTGGGTCAGTTACAGTTTTGTATACGCTTTAATTAAATGACTTCGCAGAGGCAATGTAAAGAGTTATGTAACACACTGATAATAATCTAAGTTATACTATGTGTTTTCTTTTTTTCTATAAAAAGCTTCATTTTATGTTGTTTCTACAAATACGACGATGTTACTTATGGTCATAAATCGCCTGATGTTCATGGACATAGGTTATGATTTACTATCAGATGCAGGGTGTTTATAAAGTTAACCGCACACTGCCGCGCACGATTCAATCAAAAATCAATTCAATATAGTTTTCATGAATGCGTAATTTGTGACACTGCAATCAACTTAACTCGGGTCATGTTCTCCAAGTCTCTGATTTATTTAAGTGCAGGACTGTTGTTGGTTAGATATTTAATCATTTCATAAAAACACACAGCAGCGCATACAGCGAGCAAAGTTCTCCTCTCAGCCTGCATCATACATTTGACAACACAGACTCTTACTCAAACGTATCCGGCTGGTACGTAAATTTGCTCATCATCGAGGATGCTTTTCTGAAAACGTTCGATTTGATTGTTTACATTTTATTAGTAGTAGGTCCAGACTTACGCTTTGAGCTGTAGCCTTAGAATTAGCTGTAGCCTTGCATGCTCGCTAACGTCAATTATAACACTGTAATTTCTGAGTAGGTGCTAAGAGGAACTGGCTGCCTATAAGGGGTTTAAAAAGTAACATAAGAGCTAACAAACCCAAATACGAAAGTATTTTATTATAAATACTTTCGTACTCACTTGATAATTTAAGATTTGGGGGTATCAAAGTAGCTATTTTGAAAGGTTTTTTCACCTATGACTATTTCAAGCGCTTACAGTTTTCACATAATGTTAGTTATATCCTATAGTTATACAAGAATTACTAATTTCTATCGATGAAATCAAATAAGATTACAGACAATAATATTAAGTAATTTCCTCGAAGAATAAGTCGATAAATAAGAAGTAATAAATCGAATAATAAGAATAATACAAACTTGTTTGAATTGCAGCGTGAGGTGTTAGTTTAGGGCGAACCAGTTGGTCTCGAGTTGAAAGGCATACCCCGTGTTCCTGGTTTGCCTTCTATGGTGTTCAGTGGTAACCAAAGTTATTACAGAGAAGTGCCTGCCTCAGTAGGCACCGCTGGCTGGGTTGCTTTTGTGTGCGAAAGCGTTCCCATGACCCAGTCACCAGGCGATGAGTTGGAACACCGTGGGGTTTTAGTCGGTAAGAGTCCGGCATAACCACTGCACCTCCCCGTGGTGGAGTGGTATCCATGAGGATTTCCCCACGAAAAAAAAAAACCTATAAAATAATAAAATATCAAAATTTTAAATCAATTGACGCTTGTAAGGAACTCAATATTGTAATAAATGTTCAATATTAAGTTCCTTGGTTGTAGTCCACAGATACGTAGAGCGCAGTTCGTGCGCAAACATAGTGGATACACAGCTTTACGTGTAACAGTGAGCACACAATATACAAGTTTAACAACTACGTACTCATAATATGAGTTGCTGGAATAATAAGTTATAGCATGTTATTTTTCAATATAAACAACGCATCAAGAGTTTCTTTGATGTTGAACTGCTTGATAAGAGTTTATGTTTGACAAACATTATAGAAATATAAGTTTATCGAATAATTTTAACATTTCTAAAAGTGAGAGAATAATTGAATAATCAATCTAATAAGGGTAATTATGCATGGTAAG
Organism: Pararge aegeria; assembly: GCF_905163445.1. NCBI lineage: Eukaryota > Metazoa > Arthropoda > Insecta > Lepidoptera > Nymphalidae > Pararge > Pararge aegeria. Next base: position 11,647,731 of record NC_053189.1, read on the forward strand.
TAATTTTTTTAAAAATACGAGTACGAATTGTAACTTTCCTCCGTGCTCCAGAGAGCACGCATAATTATGATGAAAACTTTAACTAGATTAGTGTTACGTAACCTTAGCCTATGAACTCGCATTTGCTCTATATCTTAGGTAGACAGGACGCAGATGAGGTTGATGATAAGGTATATATGTTACTTATATTTATAATATTTCCTTGTATTGCCAACCCTAAGAACAGGCAACGTAGGTATGTCTCGTTAACGAGACGGCTGAATTTAAACTGCAGTTCCACGTGCAATATTGTACTTGCAACTTACATAGTAGGTACACATAGCTTTTGGCTGCGTCGTTGCCTACAAACTTCATTACTGTGTTATGTAAGACAAAAGATAAATCTCTTGGAGTCTTATTTCACTTATATTTTGCTTTTGTTCTTTAGCGCTGATAGTGTTCTAATAAAGTGTTAACAATAATATTTCATTAAAGTTTTTTTCAACACAGTCTGGTTCAGTAGTTTTTAATTGTTATTATGTTTCTTTATCAATTATTTTTCATGTATAATTTAAAAGTGCAGTGTTTACCTACTAGGTAAAACATCGGCTTCCCTTTCGGAGGGGCCGAATTCGTTTCTTGGCTAGTAACTGTAAATATTCGGAGCTATGTGCGTTTTTAATTTAAGCAATAAATTATTACTTGCTTTAAACATCGTGGCTTGTGAACATCGTGGGGAAACCTGCATGCGTTGAGTGTTCTTCATAGAGTTCTTAAAGTCTACCAAACCGCACTTAGCCTGCGTGGTGGACTACGGCCTAAACCCTTCTCATTCTGAGAGGGGACCTGTGCCCTGTAGTTGGACGGTGGGTTGATGATGATTTTTTTTTTTAAATATTAAGCATACTGTATGTTTAAAAACAAATTAAAATTTTAAAATATACTATCTCAAACAAATAGTTTTGGCATTCGAATGAAACATTGCAATGTGTTTGTTACAAAATATTTAAAGGCAATAACAAAACTACTCGATGATTACCAGTATGTATGGGTATGCGTACATATTAATTGCAACCCCCAATGATTATCATTGTGAAAACTGTTGTATGTACTGCAACTTGAATGATGTGTTTTTATTGTTTATATACCAGAATTTGTTATTATAAATATTTATATCCTACTCTCTCTCTATATTGATTGTGTATATAACACATTCAAACTGTCTTAAAGAAAGTTTCCTTAAAAAAGGCTAGCGCTAGCTAGTCGAAGGGAAATAACGTGAGGAAACCTGCATGCCTGAGAGTTGTCCACAATATTCTCATAGGCGTGTAAACTCGATCAATCCACAGTTTTCTATTTCAGCGTACTGGACTACGGCCTAAACCCTGCTCATTCTGTGAGGAGACCCGTGGTAATAGCCGGGTAATGGGTTGATATAAAGGATTCAATTTTGATGATGAACTATAAATTTATAAGATCAACTTTAACCTATAGATTCGGCAACATTCAATATGTTGGTAGGAAAACAGCCAGTTCACAGAACATATATTAGATAAGTACTTTATGGTTTTTTCTTGTATAAAAACTTAAAAAAATAAATGGTAACCTGTAACCGATCTTTATATGATGCAGAGACTTATTTTATGTTTCTAACTAGTAAGACGTGGTACTTAACACGTAAATCTCGTTGTTAATATATGTATACTAGCTATTGCCCAAGTTCTCTTTCCTTCGTTTATAATTAACACGGATACCGTTTGTTTTCCTGAGACAAAATGTCCTATGTCTATCTCCGAGACGTAAGCTATTTCTGTGCAAAATTCTGTCAAGATCACTTTCGCAATAATTTGTTAGGCAAAGCAGAAATAAAATGAAAATCCTCCTCCAGCAGGATTTATATAAAAGTTTTGGATAGGCTTTTAAACATGTATGAAGCGCACGTCGCTGCGTGAAACGTGCTTAAGAAACTATTCTCAAATTACGTTTGGTGTTGTGGTATGAAAAACTGAAATCAATAAAGCAATCAAATTAAATGAAGGGGCCTTTTCAAATTTACAATGGGGATTATTTGTAACAATGGAACAAATTGACCGAATGCCCGAAGCGGTGAAACAATAGTCACAATTATTATGAACACAGTTTGTCATTCGACAAGCTATAAACAATTACATTATCTCCAATTAAAGATTGGCTTAGGACATGCAGAATAACGAACCACTATTATTTATTTTTAACTATGTTTAGGTCGATATAGGGTCAATGTTTTGATTGTCTATTGAGCGTACGGAGTACCAATCACGAGGTATGGGGTTCGATAACCGTATCACTCTACTTCTACTATTGAGAACTCCTTCAAGCAATGTTCAGTGCCACTCAGGAATCTGGCAAATTTGATTTGACTTGAAAATTTCGAAGCCTTTCGCTCCGGGTATTGATCACTGACATGTGATAATAATACAGGAGCGTGGTGGGTTCAAGCTCTAAAAATCCAAGCTATACTCAGTTCGAAAGATCAATTTAGGCGGGTAGCTATGCGTTTTTATTCATGTGGAGATTTACGAGATACCCTAATTTCTCTTATTTTGGAAAGTGGGTGACGCTAACTTTAAAAAAAATCTGAATACTCGCCTAAGACTTGAAACCTGGTCACGTCATCATCGTATCAACCCACTACCGGCAAACTACAGGACACGGTTCTTCTCTAAGAATAAAAAGGGTCTAGGCCGTAGTTCACCGCGCTGGCCACGTGCGGCTTCGTAGACTTCAAACGCCTTTGAGATGGTTATGGAGCACTCTCAGGCTAGCAGGTTTCCTCACTTTGTTTAACTTTACCATTAAATCGAGTGTTATTTTAATAGCTTAAATAAAAAACGTTCTTATCTCCTAAACGTTAGAGAAGAAGAAGAAAAAGAAAAAGTATTTATTGCACATACAAATAGAAAACCAGGTTAACAAAAAAAACGATAATACACATATGCATAAAAAAGGCGGCCTTATCGCTTGGCACGATCTCCCCCAGACAACCTTTGGTTGAAGAAACATATTACATAAAACGGGATAGTGCAATACCCAAATTGTGCTAATTATATACATTATACAATACATACTGATACTACATATATATAGTTAAGACATATTTATATATGTATATAAATATCCATATATATATATATATCAATATATATACTTAAATTCATATTACTATTTAAACATACCCATAATACCCATAGATATTTATTTAGAGGGGCGTAACAAGGATCGAACTCGGCCCTCCTGAAAGGGAAGTCGTTGCTCTCACCTTTAGGTTACCTCTACGTACCAACGGTCACGGTGTGTATGATAATAAAAGTAAGAAGCCCACCAACCTGCATTGGAGAAGCGTTGTGGGTTTATATCTAAATCCCACTCGCTTATGATCTGTGGTCAGCAGTGGGATTCTTAATAGGTAGGGAATGGCTTCAAATGATATTTTTAAATAAATTATGTGGAGATTTATTAGCTTTTAGACCAACGTCGGCAGACCAATGTATACAATCATGTATAAAAAATACATCAGTCAAAGTTTTTTGCTTTTTTTTGTTGATACTACAAATAATAACTGATTTCAACGTTGACACTTATCCACGAACTTTAAAAAAAAACATCAGAACGCTTGCCACAGAACCAGGTCACGCATGTTTGTTTTAATGTTGATGAAGATCACATCAGAAATTCCATCAGACTCTCCGAAAGGCGACTAGCTGATGTTGGTCTAGCAGCCCCATTACTGAAATGGGACTGGGCCATGTGTACCTTACGCCAAACGACCTGTGATCTCTTTTGAGCTAATGTAACGTAATATAACAATTAGAAAGGGGGTAAAACGTGAATTCTTTAGTTTAAAAAATTTGAGAGAGACAGAAAGAATACAAAAAAACACGTACGCTCGGGGAACCCTTTCGGGAACAAAGTTAAAGATTCCTTTTCGTCGTAACACCGAATGTAATATGACGTTTGTAAAGTGTATAAATATACAGTTTACAAAACTGTATATTTATATACTTTTGTTACTTTACAGAATTTATATTCTTATTGCATGACGTTGCTTCTAACTAAGGGCGATAGAAAGCACCTTAATTCAACAGGAATTACTATTACGATTACTATTTAGAAGACTATTTTGAAATTTTTTTATGAATGTAATGTATCATCTTAGATCTATCATAGAGCCAACAGACAGACGGGCACACATCTATCTATCTATACTTATAATAAAACTGTAACGGGTCAAATTCCGTACATTTAAGATATTTTAAATTATTTTTGGAGGGCCCCCTAAAACCGATACTTCGGTAACGGTTATCGGTAAACAATACAGTTTTGGGTTCACCCAAAACTGTATTGTTTACCTTCGTATCTGTCTGTCTGTCTGTATCGCATCACGCTGTAACTACTGAATGAATTCAAATGAAAGATCACACGATTTGAGTTCATACTGCGAGGATCCCGGTGGTAGAGTCACTACAAACATACAAACTTTACGTTACAAAAGTGCTTATAAAGTAGGCCTTCTTGAAATAAATGAATTTTGAATTTTTTGATGCCGAAACTCAGCTCAGTTCCTTCTTAACGATTAATAACCATAACTCGGTCAATTGTTAACCGATTTGAATATTTTTTTTGTACTGGTTACACTATCAATTTATTGCTACCCAAATATGATTGAAGATAGAAAACAGAACTCCTCAGCGGATAACAGTAAACCGCTCACATAAAACTTAACGATACTGTAGCATAAAGTGTTGTCACATTTATGAGGATCTTAGTGCTAGGACTGAATAAAAAATGTTACGAATTGTTCTGGTTAGCCTTATCATACGAATCAACTTACAATGGGATTCGATCCTTCCTTTAATGATTTCTATTTTTTTAGTGATAGGAGCTAATAGTGTAGGAGCAAAATTGATATCAAATTATCTTTCGAATTTCCAAATCACTTTACTGACTTGGGTCAAGGTTTCTTACCCAGCGCTATTGACTTTTACGTAGCGCTGCTGCTATGCCACACTTAATTTGCAGTCATTTGTAAGAGGAAATTAAAAGTATTTTAAATAAGGCAGAACGGGAGAAAATTCGCGGTCATTTGTGTTTGGCAATTGAAAGTTTCTAATAGTGGGTGTTTAAGGCTCCAAAAGCAAGAACAAGTATATTATTCGCCCACACCTCAGTCGTTTGTTTAAATATGTTGAAATACTGCCTGTACTTAATATCAAAGGTTTGTTTAGTTGGCACTACCAGTACGATTGAAAAAATCTGGACGTTAAGCACTATTTCATTGAGGTAGATGTAGTCTATGTAGCAGTACGCTGCATCCTGTAATTAATGTGGGCGAAGCGGCAGGGCACATCTAGTATATCATAAAATTATAAACTGTAAATCTTGGCATATCAAACAAAGACTTTATCTTCCTTTATTTGTCATACTTAGATTATGTTCCGTATTGTACCACCCAAAAAATAACTCTGTAGTTTTGGTTTGACCAAAATATTTTTAACAACGTTTTGTAGAATAAAATGCTAAAGTTTTTATTGCTCTAGGTAATAGGCTATCAGCATCAGTGGTACAATAATTCCCGTTCATCATTGTTGAAATTTACAAACGGCAGGCGTTCCAGTTTTAAATTGGAGCTTTAAAAATTATACCTATTCGGTATTATTTAATGATTTTATAAGCCAAATCTTGTTAGCGGAGTTCAGGTACGCTAACCTGGTTTATCTATCAATGGGGTGCAAAGGCGAAAAGGCGACGCTTTCAAAAAACCTGGACCAGTATTTAGGTCAAGTAAACCTTAGCCCTGGAAGTCTTTAACTACCCAAACAATCAAAAATTGTAATAAAACTAATGAAATAAACTATGGCAAATAAACAGACGCGGTAATATTTTTTTTTTGTTTATAGACGAGCGCTTGACTGCAATCACACCTGATCGTAAGCGATGATGCAGACTAAGGTGGAGCCCGCTTGCCTAGAAGATGCCTATTCACTCTGGATTTAAACAGTCGTAGTAAAATATTTTTGTGACAATGCTCGTCGGGGAAGTTCTGGAGTCATGCTTATTTCTGCCACCAAGCAGCACTGGTGCATTCCAGTTTAAAGGGCATAGCTGCCAGTGTAATTATACGCAGATGAGGCTTACTTAACACCTACGCCCCAAGTTGATGGACACAGGGCGGTACTTTGTAGGAAAACGCTCTTACACATATGATGATTACAGTCCTCAGTCGCAAGGTATATCCCTATCCCTAACCCTACTAATATTATAATTGTCAATGTAAATTTGTTTGTTACGCTTTCACGCAAAAACTACTTAACCGATCCTCATGAAACTTTGTAGACATATTCTTGGAAGTGTTAGAAGTAATGTAGAATACTTTTTATCCCGACATTAAGCTTGGTTTCTTTGGGAGAGGGGATGAAAGTGTTTGACGATTTTACACCATAACTCCGACAAATTATAACCAATTTTAATAATTATTTTTGTACTTTAGAGGTAGTAATATATGTTTAATTTTGCCCAAACTTTGTGTAGATCTGATGAATGTGGTCGGAGATAGAGGACAGAACTCCTCAGCGAACAGCAGCAAACCCCTCATTTAAGGCTTAGCGATACTGAATACTTGAATTTTTTTTAGAACTACAACTAAATTGAATGCCACATCAAAGAACAAAATCAAACGCAGACGAAGTCGCGGGCAACAGCTAGTATATATATATAGAGGATAGAGGATACAAGTTATATATATAATAGAGATAGAGGCGTATGTAATATATAAATCCATATAATTTATTGCGTAATGTGTTACAGTCTTATGAGCTCAGTATTTTTTGATACGCACCAAACTTGAGCGCATTACATATGACTTGTCAGTACGTATGAAGTAAAAGAGCAAGCAGAAACTTTTGGCATAGCTCGCATTACTCGTAAACAAACTTCTGTTTGATCTGTTTGTAAGAAAAATAAAACTCTCCTCTACATTGCAGCCAAAGAATGGTATGAAGAAAAATCGAAAGGTTATTTTTGATAACTTGCATTGGAGTATTATCTCTACTTTCTAGTATTATCACCAGAGAAAGGATTATTAAATAAAGTAACCATGAAAAATGATTAAATAGTTTTAGGCCAGCATTAAATAAAGTATGTTATTCGAAAGTGCACTTGTCCGCCACCAAGCCGCACCGATATTTTTTTATTCCACTACAAATTAGTTGCAATCTCACCTTTTGGTAAGTGATGATGTAGTCTAAGATGCTTATGGGCAAACCTGATACGAGTATGGCAGCTATATCACACCTATAAACCTAACAGTTTCTACGTGACATCATACCGGAACGCTAAATAGCTAAGTGGAAAGGTAACTTGCGACGACTGAAGCTAGAGCAGACCAGACTAGATACAATTAGGGTAAATTCCCCCGTCTGGTATAGAACCCGGGACCTCCCACTTAAAACCACAGCACTCACCGTTGCGCCAGGGAGGTCGTCAAACCAAACATCAAACATCCGAAGACACATAAGAGTATTCACCTGTATTATTAATTAATAAGAAAGCGGGGATAGCCCAACGGGTAGGACTTCAACATCACATTTGGGGGAGTGAAATGTAAGAGAGTTGCAAGTTATGTGCGTTTTAAGCAATTAAAATATCACTTGCTTCAACGGTGAAGGAAAACATAGTGAGGGAACCTGCATACCAGAGTTCACCATAATTTTCTCAAAGGTGTCTGAAGTCCACCAATCTGCACTGGGCCAGCGTGGTGGACTGCGACTTTAACCCCTTCTCAGAGAGGGAGGAGACCCGTGCCCTGTAGTGGGCCGTTAATGGTTAACGTAATGGTGATGAATAATTAAAATGCCATTTTTGCGCTAAAGGTGTGAAGCTGTTATACAAGGGACTAAAATTGGAATGGCTAGGAACCACTACGTATATTGTTGTTTCAAAGACACTTGTATGTTACAACTGGAGCTTCGAAGGGGACAAAATATAAGCTGTCATTTGTATAGAGAATTAGGGTTAGCTAGTCCATTGTAAATGAAAGAGTGCTTTCATATTCTTCTAACTTTTCGGAGTTTTGTGCGGTTAAAAATTCAAGCAATTTAATATAACTTGCCTTAACGGTAAAGGGAAATATTTTTAGGAAACTTGCATGCCTGAGAGTTCTCCATAATGTTCTTAAGGGCGTGTGATGTCTACCATTCCGCACTTGGGCAACGTGGTGGACAAAGGCCTTAACCCTTCTCATTCTAAGAGCAAAGCCGTGCCCTGTAATGACCCTGTAATGGGTTTAAGATGATGTTTATGATACGAACGCACAGTGAAGATTCCAATGAGTTTCTTGCAGGACTTCATAACACGCTTCATAGTTTGTGAATTGGGGTCATATAAAGTTCATAGCCTGACAATTGTAAAATAATGCCTATACATACACGCCAAGTGTCTAAGGATCTTTACTTAGTTAACAATGTAATGTTTTATTCACTCTGTGCGTCGTAGAACAGGGCACTTTGGCACGGTTTCAAGAAATCAGTCGGAGGGTTCACACTTTTATTGGACCGGAATCTAGATGAGGGAGGTGGTTGATTGGCCTCTAATTTCGTATAGAAATTATTCAATACATTTATATGCCTTCCAAGTATGTTGGTGGTGTTTAACAAGGTTCCGCTCTGTTTGATTCAAAGCCCTCGGCTTTGCTTATTTGACCGGATATTCCAGCTGTATGCCGTTTAACCGTGATCGTCTAATGGTCTTTCCACACTTACAAGTCTCAGGGACCATCGTTGTTTCATATAAGGTGGATAGCAAATTGATCGCACGTGTCATGGGAGCATATGGACCTTCTACAACTGTTGTTATTTGGAAATAATAGTAGACATTACTTTGCGCTTAGACGAGGAAGCTCTTGCGGTCATTGATAGTCAAACTTAATCTACTTCAATTAACAATGACTTATCAGCATTATTATTTTTTCTTAAATACTCTGAGTCAGTTATTGTTTTATGACAAAGTTTATTTTTGTTTAATATCTGGGTTAACCGGGAGCGAGCGATGCGAATCTCTGGATCTTAGAAAGATACCAGGAGTTGCAAGTTCATATACGTATAATAATAGTTATTCTAAGAGCTATGACGATTTAAAGTGTATGCCTACGTCTCCCAGACATACGTCAGAGGGTAAGAGTAAGGATTCGTAGTAGTAAATGGGTTCGTACAATATACGGAAGTAAAGTCAAAGTAAGCCTGTTTCTTGCAAATAGTTTTTCATGTTGTACATGTAAATGCATGTAAATATATGTATATATACGTAATACTTAACGTATGTTAATGCAATGTAAATGTAAGTTGCAAACTCCTTGTATCGTGTTGAATACCATTATATATTCAACTGTCTCGTTATCACTAAGACTTCCTGCTTTATAGAGTTTACAAAAATGTTTATTGAAAACAACTTGGTATTATCAGTCTCTTAACGTCCAACACATAGTAGTTGGTTTCCTCTCTAATAGGGGGGTGGAACTAAGCTCTTATACCCTCTGTATTAGAGCTTAGTTCCACCAAGCTGCTCCAATGCGGTTTAGCGGACTTTAACGACTATTATCACTGACAAACCAATCGAGACCAACGCCTTAGTATGTTTCCGAGATATGCAGACGCCACTGATTTTCTAACTGTTGGATATTTAAAAAGGAAAAGGTTAGATTCACGTTGTTTAATTTGTTACATCACGCTAAACTATTGAATCAAGTTTGCGAAACAAATTTTATTAGGATGTTAACTAAAGTCGGTTTGAAATAATTAGTTATAAATATGAACTTGAACCACAGTAAATATTTTTTTGTGATTCCGCTATTACTTGCTTTGAATTCTACCCTACAAATATAATAAGAGATAACCAAACTGGTAAACAATATAAAACCATCATTTTTCTCTACTATTATTAAATAAAATTTGGCATTGGCTGTGTACAAAATGTTTCTATACAATATCCGAGTATCTGACTTCGAATTAAAAATAATATTATTTTGACATTATTATGATAACATTGATATTACCTGTATAATTTAATTATTAACTTCTTAATACTTGCTAAACAAGATTTTGCAGACATGTGTCATCATTGTTCTTGTTGTGCACTTTACATTTCGCATGCTTAATAGTAGAATATTGAGGAATTTTATATTATAATAAGACCCTATGTAAGTTTCATTTCATTTCAAAAAAATAGTTTGTTTAATAATGATTGCATTCTGTAGACATAGCGTCAAAAATCATATGCTAATAAAGTATAAGCAAAATGACTTACTGTAATTGTTTTCTGGCTAGTTTGTCTTATATACTCTACTAACCTTTATAATTGAAATAGATATAATGTTTCCGTCTTCTGAGTTTGTAAACAAATATGGCAGTAATCAAAATTAAGTGGAAACATATTTATTGTTTAACATTTCATATATTAAAGAGTCGTAGAGATGTTGTAGGGGTATCGTAGAAAACATTCTAACCACGCGTAGCTGCGTAGTGCAAAAGTTTAGCCCGTAGCGTCATGAAATTACAGCTCATTGTTTGACAGACTTAAATTTGTATCATTGTAAATGTATGAAAAACAAATTATTCAGTTGTTTATTGACCAAAAATCGTTTATAGATTTGTAAGTCTAATGACTTACAAGACTATAAACGATTTTTGGTAAGCATTTTGTGATTAAATATCCGACAGCCACTATCCAAAGAGCTCTAACTTAGTGGGGACAGTATTGACAATACCCGTTATTCTATAGCTATTTTCCAACAAATCAGCTCTTAGAAAATATAAAATTGTATTGATATCAGATTTATACACGTGTACTTTTAGACGTTTCCGGTTATATCAGGGACTCACTCAAAAGTCCTTTAACCTAGTGGTATTAAAACAAGTAAGGTTATAATTAGTCTATTCGAACGATGACCGACTCATTTGTATGTAAAAAATGAGTCGGTACTTTAATGTATGTTGCGACCACTAAACATGACCACACAAATCGTTTTCTATTTTATAATTTGTAAAACGCATATAAACGCGATTTGCGTCAATGATAAAACAGCCAACTTAATTGCAGACCGGTTAAAATAAAATAAATCATACAAACTATCCCAGATTGCGTTTCACAGCATCACTGTTATGTAACGCTGAACATGTTACTGCATAGAACTTTATGTAATGTTTAAACGCAAGCCTACTGATATTGGCATACCTTATTATCATACCTACTACCTTCATTACTTCCTCCACTAATACAAACTCCTTCGTTCGTCTAGTGCTTAGCACGTCGAACTATAGAAGACAATGCCCACTAAATGCCAGGTATTAAGTTTTTCTATCAAGATTTATTTTAGTACCAGCCTAAAGTTAAGCAATTTGTGCTGCCTATCCCTATGTTTCGAAGATCCGGCTAAGCCACGAGTCTCGGTTATTTTCGCAATAATGAAGCAAGATAATTATCGTTAAAGTCCGTGAACTTGCGTTGGATCAGTGTTTTTGTTTTAATTCTATCATTATCTTTATAATAAATAGGGGAGACGATGACTATAATATATTGACTAATATATTTGGGAAATTAACACTAATATTTGGGAAGCGTTGCTGCCTATTATTAACAGAAAGGCCTCTCTTGTCCTAGTTCGATCTCCAGCTATTCGGAGCTAGGTGCTTTTACAATTTCAACTTGCTTTAACGATGATAAAGAAGAAAAATGCATGTAATAGCAACTACGGCCTAAACCATTTGATTCTATGAGAGGAGACTCGTGCCCTGTAGTGGACCGGTAATGGGTCGATGACAATGACAGTAATATTTAAATGTGAAAGTTTGTAAAGATGTTATGATGTGTTTATGTTTGATACCCTCAGTGTTTTAAAACAAAACATATTGGCTAGTACCTAGGTGGTAAAGGCTAGACTTTATTAACATTTTGAAGATTTAATACGAAGCAGCTTGATTGGTTTCACAACAGAAATAATTTAGGTCAATATTTTTTATACATTACGCGGTAAAAGAGCGTACTGAAGTCGGAAACATCACGAGGCTTCTAACGTCACCCATTGTTGTATTCTTGTCTTCAACAGTCTATAAAAAATATATTATACATTTATTTGTTGATATTTTTTTCTTTTTTTATTGTTTCGGAAACGTATTAATATAAAAAATAATGAACGATATGCGGTATAGTACACATTTGCAACGCAACCTGCGCGTGTTGAGAAAGATAAATATTGAAAAGAGTTTACATTATTCCTTTTTGTAAAAGTTACCTTTTTAGTCTTCTTGAACAGCGTCAAAGCAAAGTGTATGTGTACAGTTTCAAAGTCAAACCATTCAGTATCTTACCGCTTTGAATCAACGCAACGGCGTCGCCTTTTAGTTTGCGTATCTTTGATACTGTTACACATCATCATTTCTTTGATTAGCTTTACATTTTGGATGTAAAGCAAATCTCCGTAATGGATTTATTTTTACACTTAAACCTAAATACCCCTAACCCACTTTTGCGACGCGTGAAGGCTATAAGCCCATAATCCTTTTTCTCTATGAGAGAAAACCTGTGTCTCATAAAAGTAACATTTTTATAATAATACAGCTTTATTATAATAAAACTGTTTACTGTAAGCGCGAGTTCATGGTCATTCGTGAAGAAGCTTGATTGCAACTCGCTTTACATTCACGCACACTTCGAAGCATCGCTCCCAACACACACACACACACAAACTCCATATTAACGTGGAATGTAGAGCAAGATAAATCGGACGAAGTAAAATTTCAAACCGTATCATTACGTCTATTTTGTAGTTACGATTAAATTGGTTTCCGTAATATTAGTGCGTTTGGTAGTTTTTTAACCTTAACACAAGTCACTGAATAAATATTGTAAGTAATAATGAAAGTGCATGTAAATAATATAAGTAGATTGTTATTTTGTTGAAGCGGTAATAACCCAGTGGTAAAGACTGCGGCTTCGCTTTTGGGGGGCCGAGTTCGAATCCCAGCACGCACCTCTAACTTTTATAAGTTATTTGCGTTTCAATTATTTATAATACGTGCTCCAAGGGTGAAGGAAAATATCGTGAGGAAACCTAAATATGTACAAATGTTCTAAAAGGTGTGTGAAGTCCAACAATCTGCACTGGGCCAGCGTGGTGGACACCTGTTCCTTGTCTGACCGGTAATGGGTTGATATGGTGATGATGATGATGATGATGATGATGATGATGAGACATTGTTATCTTTCCTATTCTATTAGCATTTTATTTCTATCACTACTCATCCTTGAACTATATTTAAAATAAAATTAATGGGCCCGAAATTAAGATAATTAATAAGAATTCATTAATAAATCTTTTCAGTGAGCATTACTGGGCAAATCAGCGAGCAAATCATGAGTGTATTATAAAACCAGTGACACATAAATGATCTACTTACATAATATTTGCGTGTACCCTAGTTACCATGAGACGAATTATCTCGCTCCGCAGTTCAGGCAAACAAGATCGCTTACAGCGCCGAGAGAGCGCTACTAGGCGAACAGTAAATGCAGGAGTTTCGAGTCGGCTTACACGTGGATCACTCACACAACTCTAGCATTGCGGATGTGGGCGCTCCGTGCATAATGTACACAATTACAAACGTGCTAGACTGGAAAACGCATTTAGCCGGAAAAGATGAAACAGATCGATATCTCCAATAAAATTTAATAATTACAAAAATGAGCTACAATTAGTTATTTTAAGATTTCATAATTATATTTTACAGATGTAGGTTATTTTGAAAATGGCTTATTATTGAAATGAAAGGAATATTTTCTTGTTAGGGAAACCTTTACAGCACGTTAATGTGAGTGTAGGTGCTCACCGAGATTTCAAATAAAATGAAAACACCTGAGTGAAGGTCTTGACTTCTTTTAGAGCTAAAGCGCAGTTAACGACTTCTAGCTGCGTTTCCGGTTTTATTAAGCAATGTAAGCTGATGGAACGAAACGTGAGGCTTAATTAGTAATTGGATTTGAAAATTTCTGCACCGTTTTCAGCTTCCCTAGTTTTTCTGTTTACAGTAGCTTGTTGACAAGAAAACGTCTTTAGCTATTTAATAAAAATAGGGTTATATTGACCTCGTTTTAACTACGTGACCGCATTTGCATAATTTATAAAAGTAGGTAGATACACGTTTTAATAATCGATTTCAGATTAACGTATAGTTGAATGATGAGTTTTTGTAATAGAATTTATTAAGTGAGTGAGTTTGAAGCTTGGTAACCCGTGTTTAACTAAACGAAGTCGGTTAACGAGGAAAATTGCTTTATAGTTGGTTCGTTTAATTCAATAACAATTAAAAGCGGAGTATAAAGGAGGTTTTCCATAAGGCATCTGCGAAAATATGTTGCATGGAATATAACCCTTTAATAGAAACTATAAATATTTTAGTAGTTACTTGATAAAAAAGACGTGTGCGTAGATATGCTTCGCGAGATATTTGTGTGGCAAAGCAATATGATTTCTTCTAGCCTTCTATAGCATACCCAAAGATTTATTTGTATTTGCGAAAATGCAAAAGCGCGACAACTTAGTCAATTTTATATTTATCCAAAGAAAAAGATTATTATCGTAGGTAAGCAGGTTATAAATGCTAAAATCCTCGGGTTTATTTACTACAGCCATAGATTTTTCAATTATGGCAAAGCTTACTACAATACCATTATATTGTTAAAAACTATAATATAATATATAGTATAAGCGAATATAACGTAGTGGTTAAAACTTCAACCTCCCTTTGTGGGTGACCGAGTTTCAATCCCGGCACTCACCTTTTTGGGCCTAGTGATTAGCTAGTTTTACAAATCACGAAGTCCTAGGTTCGAATTCGTGTCAGATGAACTTGGGTTTTTCTGTTAAAGAATTATTAGACCAGCCCTGAGTTAAGAAACTGGCCATGTCAACCCCCTTAGAGTACGTTAAGTCCTCGGTCCACGTTGTTTATTATCGCTTAACTTGGGACAATAGTCGTCAAAGCCCACCAAACCGCTTTTGGGGAGTGTGGCTACTTCAATGCATATTAGACCTCTTATGACTCCTATGAGAGGGTATTTCAAGCAGTTTGCTGAGTTTCTTGCCGGCTCTTCTCAGTGGAATCTGCCTTCCGAACCGGTGGTAGAGTCACTACAAACAAACTTGACGTTTCTTAAGTGCTTATTGATTAGGCCTACTTGAAATAAATTAATTTTGAATTTTGAATTTGGAATTTTGAGTGGCAGAAAAAAGGAAGCCTAGTTATGTTTATTAATAAAATGAAATAAATGCCAAAAATATAACAATGCAACAGTAGGTATATGACATGATGTAATCAAGCAATGTAATGTAATGTACAATCGTTCTTTATATTCGATCTCACAAACAATAATTGTTATAGTCAAGCAGGGGCGTGCACTGGGTTTCTTACCAGTGTATGCATACGGAAAATTGCATAAAATGGAAAAAATCCTCCTCTTATACGGGCTTTATTTGAATTTTAGGGTATGCAGTGCTTTTATGCATGCATGAAAATTATGTAAAAGTCTGGAGCGTGTACTTAATAACAGACTTCTGGCATACCTAGAAAACAACGAACTCCTGTCAGACCGTCAGTACGGTTTTCGACGAAATCGGTCAACAGGGGATCTTTTAGTGTATGCCACGCACATCTGGGGTGAAGCCATGGATAAGCACGGTGAAGCGCTCGCCGTTTCACTCGATGTATCGAAAGCTTTTGATCGTGTCTGGCATGAAAGTCTTCTGCACAAGCTTCCAGCCTACGGGTTACCCATTAGTTTTTGCAACTGGATCGCTGATTTCTTGAGTGGACGATTTTTTCGGGTTGTCGTCGATGGGTCCTCGTCTGACCTAATGGCCATCAACGCTGGTGTCCCTCAGGGATCGGTTCTTTCCGCTACGCTCTTCCTGCTGCATATAAATGATCTGTTAAAACCCGGCATCTTTGGGTATGCAGATGACAGCACTGTGACGGCTAGATACATGTCCAGTCCACGAGCTAGTGGAGACGAAACTCTTGTGCTCAGAGAGGCCTTGGTGGAACGCGTTAATCTGGCCTTAAGCGAGGTGTCCGATTGGGGTGACACTAATCTGGTACAGTTTAATGCTTCCAAAACCCAAGCGTGTTTGTTTTCCGCCAAACGGAGTCCGTTCCCCCTAACTCCGACTTTCCGAAATGTATCTGTGCCAATCACGAATAGTATTGAGCTCCTAGGTATCAGCATTTCGTCCAATCTAAGCTTTGGACAATGCATCGAGTCCAAAGCTAAAACTGCTGGCAAAAAACTTGGCATCCTCAACAAAGTTAAGCGCTACTTCACGCCAGAACAGCTTCTAACCCTGTACCAAGCTCAGGTTCGGTCGTGCATGGAGTACTGCAGCCATTTATGGGATGGCTCTGCCAAGTACCAGCTCGATGCTTTGGATTCGGTGGATCGTCGTGCTAGGAGACTCATTGGCAACGACCTTGTAGTCAGTAGACTTCAAAGCCTTGAACACCGGCGCAAGGTTGCTTGTCTGGCTGTTTTCTACAAGATACATTTCGGAGAGTGTGCTCAGGAGCTATTCGATTTGGTCAAACCATCTCCTTTCTACCATCGAACTGCGAGGCACCGAAAGAATCTGCACCGTTACGTGGTTGAAATACCATCAACACGTACGAAGCGTTTTGCTTCTTCCTTTCTGATCCGCACCGCAAAGGCCTGGAATGCCCTCCCATCTTCCGTCTTCCCTGATACCTATAATCTGGGTACCTTCAAATCAAGAGTGAATAGGCATCTTCTAGGCAAGCGCGCTTCATCTTAGGCTGCATCATCATTTACCATCAGGTGTGATTGCAGTCAAGCACTTGTCTATATACTTTAAAAAAAAAAAAAAAAAAAAAATAAAAATGAAGTGCACGCCACTGTAGTCAAGGGGTTGAGGGAGTATCAGGAACTTACTACTACTTAAAGCAGTACGAGTACGCAGTCGAATATTACATTTTCATAATAAAAAAAAAAATACACAACAGATACGGTTTGCATTCGGATACTTAAAAATCAAACCGTCCTTGTGGGTTTTTCAAAAATCGAAAAAATGCGGTTGAATTCACGGAAAACAGCTAGGTATACGTAACGTAAATAAAACATGTTTAAAAAATATTTTCCCTGTTAGTTTTTATAAGTAGACGCTGCAGAAGCGTTTAAATTTTATCGTAGTCAGTTATACTGAGCCCATTTCCGATACAATGTATTTTTAATAGAAAGTGATGATATCCCAATTTGCTAGCAAATATCTGATAATGAAATGACGTAAATGAAAAAAATGATGTAGGAACATACAAAAAAACAAAAAAAACGCATTCTCTATTTATTTGCTTAAAAATAGTGAGCAATGCCTCATAGAATGTAATATGAGCTTTTGAAGTGAACGTAAACCGTCTATTGGAGAGACTTTATTAAGTAAATATTTCGCTGCCAAATATTTACTTTACGCTGTTGCTCGGCTATACCGTTACATCTTTGTATAAGTATTATGCGTGTGATTTAGCTTTTAAATTACATCTTTAAATATAGCACACTGAGATTGAACATGTTCAAACATGATGCAATCAAAAGCAGTACTCGACAAATTGATATGCTCCCCCATTTTTAAGTCGATTAAAAGCTCAGAGCACTCTCTCTGGTCTATTCTGTAACAGGAATGCAGCGCGTCGAAGCGTGCAATGCGAGCTTTTGCCAGTATTTGAATGTCCCGCAGCTCTCATCTTTAGGCAGAGGCACCTAAAGTTGTGGGCATAGCGTTTTCAAGTTGGCACGTGCGGAGCCAAATAGAAATATCGCAGAAATGAATCGAGTCGAATGAAACCCTTCAAAACACTTATCACGTTCGGCTTTCAGCGTTGATTTGACTCAATGCATTCCATTCTGATACACAGCCGAAGGTTATAGAAACTACTACCATTATGAAATCTTTATCTTAACAAAAAATCTTCAAAACAGTTTATTTTCCCTATTTATATATAAGAAACTGTGTTTGTTTGTTCGCGCGATATTTTGCATAGTTGTAGTTTACAAATATATATTATAGTTAATTGGTTGCAGAGTTACACAGGATAATCCAGAAAAACTACACGATTCCTATGGTAAAGGTCATAATATAAGCAAAATTCTGTAATTAATATCTAATCACATTTTGATTAAAGTTGATGTAAAGGTTAAAGTACCTGAGGTCTAGGAATCATTCTCACATGAGACTGTTATCCAGGATAAAACACAAAAAAAGCTGAAATGAGTTTATTGGATTGTCCTTTTTTTATAGCTATTCGCTTCCACAACATCAGTAGGGTAGGTACTAGGGATACAGCACACGCGGGCGATGCCGCGGCAGAATAGTAGTAAATAAACTCATATCACTGCAGCTATATGCTGGAGAAATTTTGCAATTGTGACAAACAGCATGCGGAACAAAATTAACAAGTTACAGTTAACAAGCCCCAGTGTTTGTGTAAACTCCGCTAACTAGCTGCTTTTTACGTCTATATGAATAGACCTGATGCGCCTCAACCAAGTTTCGCGTCCATAAACTTTTGTGAAATAATTTTGACAAAACGAACATCGAGGGTAGTTTGGCCTAATTGCAACGGTAAAGGTGCCTACTTCAATACTTTAGGTAGATGGCATTGTTTTGTGCCAATACGTGTATAATTAGTGGGTTCCAGTTAAAGTTTCTTCTTTAATATTTTTTTTGAGCTATTAAATGTAGCAATGTAGCTATAGTGTAGATGTGATAGTTGAGTGCTAAAAAGATAATATTAGTGTTATTATTAACTAGATAACCCGGTAAACATCGTACCTGTCACCTAAAAAATTGTTATTAAAAGTAATCTCAAAACTTAAACCATTTAGATCTTTTTCTCCGGCAGTCCTTTGGAGGATTTTTCCTAATTTTATCTTTAATGTTAACGAGTGTGTTACGAAATAGGGAATGTCGAGGACTTTATCTAAGATAAACCCTATTATTATGTTATAGAATATATCTAAAAACCATAGTTTGTATAGTCATTGATAGTATAATTAATAAATATAGAGTTTTGAAAATAGAATAACGGCCTCTACCAGACTATCAAAGAAAAGTATATGATCAATGGCGGGGACGCGGATTTGACTTTTCGATTGGCGGTAAAGAAAAGCAAGCACGGATTTGAATTAATTAATTAGAAAAGGAGATTAAGTAAAGTGTGGTAATAAAACATTACAAATTGGAAATAGATGATTTATAATGGAAACGATATTCTTAACGAAAAATATTGATGCGGTGGAACAAGAGTGGTATATACTGGTGATGGAGTTGTTAAAAGTTGATGGTTCTATGGTGGTACCTGTTGTATCCTTTGATTTATTTAGGTATCATGTTTGGAGCCCCAGCGTTATTTTATGTAGACAGTTTATTTAGCAGAGACGTACAAACAACTTGTCCTAAAAGTCCTGGTGTTATGTGATATTAGTAGTTATGTTTGACCTATCTTATAAATTATGTCTTGTATCAAAGGGCCTAGCGTTATAACATATGACAATGTTGTAATTGTGTTTGTTAGTCTTGTTTTAATTGATTGAATAAAAGAGCAGCGGTAGAGTTTCTTGCCAGTGGTCTTTTCTGCCAAAAACAGCATTACGAACTGGTAAGTAGCGTCATTTCAAGGTAACAAGTAATATGAATTATAGAGAAGCTGAATATACAGTCTTAGAGTCGGTCCAGTTGTTTTATTTAACTCCTTGGGGTGACAGGGTTATAGAGTTCAGACCCACAACACTGCTCTAATGCAGGTTTGTGGGCTTTAATGATATAATTTATAAAATGAATACTTTAATATCACAAGTAAGGAAGACATTAACATTCTTAAGAATAAATGCTTAAAGCTAAGAAACTAGGTATTTAGCTTTAGCTTTAATAACAGGTAAAATTAATTAATGAAAGATCTAAGTGCCATCCTTTTTTTTTGCAAGTCGTCTATTTAGTTTTTAAAATCCAGGCACACAACCATAAAATATGTCGACTATAATGATGATGATAATTATATATACATATGTATATATATATGTATATATATATATATATATATATATATATATAGATTAGATTATATATAAATAATTATTGTCGTAACTAAAAATCAAAAATAATATTTGTCGTAGGTCACCACTACAGCGTTTTTACAAACTATTCACCTTCCAAATGGTCACTTTTGGGCATAGTGCCAAAAACGCCTTTAGAATGCAATGGCTATGTTTCGGCTAATTAATAGTAGCTCTGGTATCACTATTTTTATGGATGTTGTAATTATCATTTAAGTTCTTTCTGTTTTTGCTCTATATACCTAGACTTTCAAACAAATATACTGAATGCTAAGATTAAATAGAAGGTTTTATCCCGTAAAGTCGAATTGCAATCTAATAAATAAAATGTTGCTATTTTAATCTAACTCAGCTCTGACTAATCGAGTTTATACTCCCCTTGTAATCATTAGTGACACGGGTGTTTATTTGTTTAGTTTTTCTCAGATACAAAATATCGAATGTCTTTCAGCTTAGCATTAAGTAATGTACTATGCCTCTATTAGATCTGTTTATTTAGGTAAAATATTCAGGTACCACAGGTTTATCTTTAAACAACACTGAAGCTAATAACCGCCTTTCATGTAAAGTGTTATTAATCTTAATTGTGCATTGGGAAAAAATTTTATGTTAACACTTTTTTATTTATTTTCTTTGGAAAATAGTGGCCAAGCACGAGTCAAACTTGTTCACTTCCGTATTTCAGAAGAACTAGTATCTATTACAGAAAATGGAAAATATTATTGTTCCTACTAACAGAAACAGGCTTAATCTTATTATTATAAACGTGAAAGTGTGTTTGTTTGTCCTTCCTTCACTCCCTAACGAAAGGACGGAGAGTAATATAGGTTACGTTTCTTTTAATTTTATCTCGATAAAAACAAAATATCACAGAGGGTTCCCACGGGATTCGTAAAAAACATACCTAATAAAATCGGAAGAAGAACGCGGGCAAAAGCTAGTAAAATCGAAAATTGTATTAAATAAGTATGAAATTTGGGGTAGTTGTCAGATTAAAGTCAAAAAGTCAAAAGAAAAATATTTCTTTATTCAAATAGGCACATAGATGGCACTTTTGATGCGTTGATTATATACAAAATGTGTACATAGCAGTGAGTAGTGATGGCGATAACTACAATCGTAAACTTAAAACTGAAGCTACGAGGGTTCCAAACGCACCCTGGTCTAAGAAGAAGCCCACACCAAACTTAGCCGGGTGTTCTTTTTGGCATCACCATCTCACATTGTCATTAGGAAATAATTAAGAAGCAACCTGGTTAGAGCAATTGTTTACACCCAAGCTTTTTTATCGTTTACGTAATCCTTTATACTATAATAGGAAATTTCTATAAGCTTTCGCTTAATACAAACTTTGAACTTTTTTAGTGACATCTCCAAGATATCAATCTGTAATTTATTGTAAAATTGTATACAATTTCCTTTAAATGAATTGCTTATTTTGTGTAGTCTAGTGTACTGCACTGCAAGCTTCTAAGTTTAAATTATTGCACTTACATTTTGTTTTAAATTTTGATATATTTTTGTGAACATACATTAAATTTTCAAATATCTATTGGCTATAGACTGTCATTATTTTACCATCTTTAAATTTATCTTTCAATGAATCTCTGGGACCCATTTTATAGATAGCACGAACAGCCTTCTTCTGCAGCACGAAAATAGTGCCAATATCAGCAGCATTACCCCATAGTAAAATTCCATATGACATAATGCTAGTTACTTTCACAAGTAACTAAAATAGACTAGCTTAGAAGTTTCTATGTCTGTGGCGTACCTTCTTTACTGCATAGGCAACAGAACTAAGCCTGTTCGATAAATTATTTACATGAGGGCCCCATTGAAGTTTAGCATCTAACGTTATTCCTAGAAATACTGTTGTATCCACCGGATTCAATTCCTCATTATTAAGTAGTATAGTGGCTTTTACATGTTTAACATTTGGTAATGTGAATTTTATGCACTTTGTTTTATTTACATTTTAAACCAAATTATTAAAAACAGATTAATAACAGAACCAGACATAACGTAGGTAAATAACAAAAATCATTTTACACAATAGCTTAACTTCGGAAATAATGAAGAAACGAAAGAAACGGTATATTTTCACAGTTTTCACCTTTAATTAAAATGTATTACGCGTAATACATATTTAGATAATACATGAAAAAATCAACCAAATACTGTTCAATTTCATGCATCTAGGGTATTTTTTTTTGTAATATTTAAAAACAAATTAAAAACTATTACGCTCAAGAATAAACCACTACAAGTTCGCTTTTGACTTACCTGTTAGGGGTACGGCAGTTATATTAAACCCATATCCCTAATTGGTTTCTACGCTACATCGTAGCGGAGCGCTTAGCGACATTTCTTTATCGGTAGGGTGGCAGAATGTACAAACAAGTGCCCTTCATATGATCACTCGGCCTTGTTATCTTACTTAATAAATAATAATCGATGAGCCACTATTATTTTATGCCGATAACGTTCATCATTATCAAAGAGCACGGGTCTCTCTTCAGAACGCGGATGCGGTGCGGATTTGTAGAATTCACACGACTTTTTCTTTCAGGTACGCAGGTTTCCGGACGATATTAATAATTGCTTCGAGCGCACATTACTTCGGGGATCAAATTCGGTCCCGCCGAAAAATAAACCGAGGCTCTAACAACAAGGCTATCAGCGCTAGAGTATTGAAATAATCGGTTGAGACTAACTGAAGGACAAAGTCTCATCATGAGAACTCAATTTTTACCATAGATACGGAACTCTAAGAGGGACAGTTTAATAATATAACAAATTATATTTAACCTTTTTAGCACTACGACTTTGACCTTTAATAAAAATAGTTTATTGAGATGCCAGAACATTAAATAGGTAGATACGAAAAAGAACTAAAGTTACGTTTAAGTAAGAAAGTTAAGGTTCAAAGATTTAATTTGAACTTGAAACTGTTTCCCTACGGTACAGCTTATTTTATTATTTTCACATCAGTATCAAATGACTTTATAAGGCTGTAAAATTATAACTCTTGTATATATTAATATTCTATTTTGTGTAATTGATTCTATTTTTGTAAATTTCATCAACCCGTTACCGGCCCACTACAGGCTACAGAAGAAGAAGAAAAATCACTTTATTGCACGTATAACATACAGGAATAGAAACAGTAAGGAGTATACAGTACACAATGTAGACATGCAAAGACGGCCTTATTGCTGCAAGCAATCTCTTACAGGCAACCTTTGTAGATAGGACTTACAGCAAGAGAACGGGATAGTGCCAAGAGTGCTACAGGGCACGTGCCTACTTCTACAATGGGAAGGGGTTAAGGCGGTAGTCCACCGCGCTGGCCCAATGCCGATTGGTGGTCTCCACACACACTTGAGAACATCATGGAGAACTCTCAGGAATGCAGGTTTCCTCAAGATTTTTTCCTCCATCGTTGAAGCAAGTGATATTTTAATTGTTTAAAACGCACATAACTTGTAATAGTTAGACATGTGTGCTGGGATTCGAACTCGGTCCCTGAAAGTCAATTCGAAGTACTACCCACTGAGCTATCATCGTTTCTAAGTATAATTTATTATCTTAATATTATAAGTATAGATTAATCATAATTTATGAAATAATTAAGTATATTATATGTGTTTTTAGGGTTAAACCATTTGCATTATAATTCACGTGTTATTCTTATTCACTCTAAGCCTCGGCCCATAGTAAAGATAAATAAAAGTCCCACTTGGAGCCTCATTTAAAATGCTGGCAAGAGCCCTGATTTAAATTTTGCCTTCCTATACAGAATCAACTATATAGCATATATTTAACTCGCAGAACTATCATTTTATTGTCTTTGTTGGCTTTAGCTCGAATGGAATACTAACTTTATCTAGGCCTCCAGTTGGACGTTTCGGCCAATTTATAATGTTATTACATTGTTAGTTATCTAGAATTCCGTACTTGGTAAATTATTGTTCCAATGTAACAAAATGCACATTTTTGTATTATAATTCCAAATACCATCATATAATAGTGTGTATCTATTATGTGCATGTGAATGTGTGAAACAATACATGTCTTTATCAGCTATCAGTTGCGTATTTTTAAGTCAGAAATATGATACACAAGTGTCACACAAGTCCTTGCACTCTGTATGGAATGTCTCCATTATAAAAGTGTCACCTTTGGCACAAAAGGTTGTACCTATTAGCGGAGATTCAGATATTTTTGTACAGGTATAAAGCTTGTTTGTGAGTATGGGGCCAAGTAGCATAATACAATTTGATATGATATTCGATATATTTTTATTTATTTCTTTCTTACACGTTTGTTTCATAAATATACAATATAAACTATGTAAAACTAAATAAGATCTAAAACGTCTTCGAAACCACCGCAGCGTGGCACAGTTCCTAAGATGCTGGAAGCATTGCCAAATAGATGGCCAAACTAATTCGTTGGCCAAGGTAACTGCCCACTCTAGGATCACCGGTAGACTAGATAACCTTTTTCGAAAAGTCTTTAAAAAGAGCTCGTGCCTCTGGCCCCCACGGTCCCAAAGTCTCTACTCCAAAAGGCAAAGAAAAGAAACTGCTATCCAGGTTTTCATATTTACGCCTCTTGGCCTGCTCGGCACTGGAAGCAGCCGCACCTACCATTGACGAGGTGGCCTGGATGTGTGATTCAGCTAGGGTATCGTCACAAGTGACCTTCCCAGCCTCAAAAGAATGAGCGTCATACCATCATTCGATATATTACATAACGATAAAAAGATCAGAAGCAAGAAGTAATCTATATAATAAATAAATAAATATACTACAACAATATACACATCGCCATCTAGCCCCAAAGTAAGCTTGTGTTATGGGTACTAAGATGACTGATGAATATTTTTTATGAATATAATACACATAAATACTTATGATATACAAATAAACACCCAGACAGTGAAAAACATTCATGCTCATCACACAAACAGTTTTCAGTTGAGGGAATCGAACCCTCGGCCTTGGACTCAGAAAGCAGGGTCGCTGCACACTGCACCGGCTGTCTAAAGGCAATAAGTAAACATCTTTCGTGTAGCACACAAACTTTAGTAGTAAAAGAGCTGACGGTGCTCGACCGGGGAAGTACTACCACCATAGTTATTTCTGCCGCTAAGCAGCATTGTTGCAATGCTGTGTTGCATTCTGAAGGGCTTGGTTGGTGTAATTACAGGCACATGAAGTTGACGGACAAAGGGCGGCACGTTGCAGGACGTGTTCCATCCATGCTCTGCGAAGTGTTGCTTCTAATCAGATGGGTCATCTGCTTGGGCGGTCAATTTAACTTAAAAAAAAACTCAGAAATATCCCATTTTTATCTAAAAAAAACCGGCCAGTAACGAAGTAATCAACTAATCATGAAAGTCATCCCTACTAATATTATAAATGTCAATGTAAGTTTGTTTGTTACGCTTTCACGCAAAAACTACTAAACCGATCCTCATGAAACTTTGTACACATATTCTTGGAAGTCTTAGAAGTAATATAGGATACTTTTTATCCCGACATTAAGCTCGGTTCCTTTGGGAGAGGGGAGGAGTGTTTGACGATTTTACACCATATCTCCGAAAAATTATAACCGTTTAAAATAATTACTTTTGTACTATAGATTTGGTTATAATATGTGTTCAAATATGCCCAAACTGTGGTTGGAGATAAAGGACAGAACTCCTCAGTGGACAGCAGCAAACCCCTCATTTAAAGCTTAGCGATACTACATAATTTTTTTTTTAGATCTATAACTAAATTTAATGCCACATTAAAAACAAAATCAAACGCAGACGAAGTCGCGGGCAACAGCTAGTTCATAATATTTTATTCATACAATAGAGAGGGAACGTATTTAGATTTTGCATCAATAGGTCAATAGGTAAGGGGTGGACTGAAAACTGAAAGTTCGTCGGTTCAGTTCCCCCATGTTTTACCCACTCGTACTAGATTTATTGGAGACCAAAGTGGAAAATTAGACATACTCATATGCTGTGTATGAGTGACAACTACTTAAAAAAAACATCGACTAAGCAAAAAGCGCGCTAGACACGATATATTTGTCGTTTTGACAAAACGAAAAGATGAAAGAATACTTGTATGTCATACTGAAACTTTTGAGATCTCTTGTTATGAGAATTAGGTAACTACTTACGGTAATGCAATTATATTCAAAAGTAAGAAAGTTTGAGCATGTAGTTGATTACAACTTTTTTCGTAGAAAGCCGGATGGTAAAAAGATAGACGTAAAGTATTTCATGTGCCTTTATGAGATACTAGCTGCTGCCCGCGACTTCGTCTGAGTTTGATTTTGTTTTTTGATGTGGCATTCAATTTAGTTGCAGTTCTAAAAAAAATTTAAGTATTCAGTATCGCTAAGCCTTAAATGAGGGGTTTGCTGCTGTCCGCTGAGGAGTTATGTGTTATCTCCAACCACATTCATCAGATCTATACAAAGTTTGGGCAAAATTAAACACATATAACCTCTGTAGTACAAAAATAATTATTTAAATCGGTTATAATTTGTCGGAGTTATGGTGTTAAATCGTCAAACACTGTCATCCCCTCTCCCAAAGGAACCGAGCTTACTGTATGGATAAAAAGTATCCTATATTACTTCTAACACTTTCAAGAACATGTGTACAAAGTTTCATGAGGATCGGTTAAGTAGTTTTTGCGTGAAAGCGTAACAAACAAGTTACATTGACATTTATAATATTAGTAGGGATGTTGGGAAACAAAAATGTTATATGTATAGGTCTCATGATCTGTGCTTCTATAGAATCATAATTCTTGGTTTAACTAAATCAATATAATAATAGTGGTGGACTTAAATGTAGTTTATTATTTATATTTTTTTTTATTCCACTACAAGTTAACACTTGAGTGCAATTTCACCTGGTGGTAAGTGATGATGCAAATCTAAGATGGTAGCGGGCTAACCTGTTAGAAAGTATGGTAGTCATACCCCTAATCGGTTTCTAAGCGAATTAGTGTTCCGGTACGATGTGCACCGGAACATTAATTCGCTTAGCGGCACGTATTTATCGGTAGGGTTTTAACTAGCCACGGACGAAGCCTCCTATCAGTCCAGATCAGAGAATATTCAGAAATTATAAATCCGAACCTACTCCACGACTTCCTACTTAGATTCACAGAGCTCGCCGTTGCGCCAGGGAGGATGTCAAAATCACTTCTTTCGCCAATCCATGCGGTGTGTTTACAAGTAAGAATCTTTTCCCGTTATTATCAATTAATTTATTTTGATCGTTTCCAGCGACTACATCTTCATAACCAACAACTTGTTAATATTAAATTTTCATCTGATATTCTACACAGTATAACCCGACCGTATCACATCACCAACACTTTTATATTTCTTAGTTCCCGTTCTTAGCATTCTCTCTAACTTTTTACAATTTCGCTTGGTTCCTGAGTATCGTAAGAAGTTTGGCTATGAAATATAAAAATGATTTTTCGAATTTTCGAAGTTATACTTATTTTGGCGCGTTAGAGGAAAATGAAAGTTTGGCAATGAAATATAAAAATGATTTTTCGAATTTTCGAAGTTATACTTATGTTATAGGTGCGTTAGGGTAAAATGATGAGAGTAAATTTTTACGATGCGCGCGCACACCGTGACGAAAAGACACCCTGAAGTTAGCTATATTCAACATTTTAGTTTTCAAAAAAAGTTTTGACAGTGTACCTACACTTTCAATTGTCAAAGTCTGCAGGCTCATTCCAAAATCTCAAATTTGAATGTGAGTAAAACTTGGATGTACGATAATGAGATAACTATATAGATAATGCGTTATAATAAAACTTGTAGAAAGTAGATATATATTTTTAGATAAACGACTAAATAGTTATGATAATTGTCAAGCGGCTTAACTTAACATCGCAATGACAATAAGAAAACCGGACAAAGTTATGAAAAAATTACCGCACGCAAATCAGTCCGATCTTTGCGCCCTGCAATCTCATAGACCCACAGACCGATTGACAAAGTGGCTAGCGTCTGGGATTAAAAACATAACTAAGATAATACTAACTATAACTAACAGCCAATGCAAACTATATAGGACTTAGGTACTTGGGGTGATTTGAGGTAACGGTATACTTGACAAGTGACAAATCTTGTACATCGGCTGATCGCAGAGATTGATATCGTCACATCGGTATTGATTGGTATTGCCTTACTTGATACACGTACGTATTTGAAGGCAACGAAGTGATTGAACTACGTTATATTTAATACTAGCGGTCCCTCGCGACTTCGTTCGCAAATAATACAACCTTAAAAGGTATAGGGACAAATGCTATCGCCGCGTTTTTTTTTGAACTATTAAAAAGGACAAATTTCTCATAATACATGGTTTTATTGAAACTATTTTTTTACGTAGTGCACGCAGCGGGATTTTGAAACATTCTTCATTGGTACAATGCTACTTTTGGTCTTAGCTTGATGATATATACCCTAAAGCCCTCCCCGATAAATGGGCTATCCACCCCTGAACGTATTTTCAAATCGGACCAGTAGTTCAGGAGATCATCGCGATCAAGTAAACACACAAACAAATAAACAAACTTTTCATCAATAAGATTATAATCTTATACTAATATATAAATCGGTATGAAATCCAAGTTCAAGTCCAAGTTCAAGTTGCAAAGTCTAAGGAAATATAAATATGAAACTTGTTTAATAAGGTATTTCGGAAAGTCGAATATATTTCATTGAGAAAAAAAAGTAACTGTTAATTTGTTTGTTTGATTATGTGAATAAATTTTTAATGTTGAGCGAAAATAGCACAAACAACGTACATAATTTGTTTTTTGATTAGCTTTGCTTTTTGGCTATGTAATTACCCTTTTTGTGGACGGTGTCTTAACCGGAAGTCCTTGTTGTACAAGGTATTTGGACAAAACCCTAAATTATTTAATGTAACCCATACAAAACGTGTAAAACGAAGAATAGCTCGGGCGGGCGATGCGGTGCGGTTGGTTATTGGTTGCTGGGTATATTGTGTAAAATAAGTTGTACCGATAAAAACTAAAGTTCAAATAAGGAATTATTAGGTATGAAGAATTATACGTTCATTAAAAACAATATTTGTTGCATTTTAAAATAGTGTCAATGTTGACACTATTGTTTTTAAAAACCGTAACTAAACTCAATTATGATCCGTACCGATGTTGGAAAATTGAAAAATCCCTACGTGGCAAACGAGGTGAACATGTTTACGGGTAGGTACGTGATAATGTTAGTGACGCGTGCGCCGACAATTACGGCCACCTACTAACGAGCACGTACAAAATAACGTAAAAGAATTGTATCTGGGTCTTTTCTTGTGTTGCGTTTGCAATATTTATATGTTAATGTTTTGGTTTAGCAATATGTGTCTGAATTACACTGCGTGAAAAAAAGGTCTGTCGACTTGTTCGACATATCCAGTTAAAACAAACGGATGGGAAATATGTGTCGCTCGAATATTTTTACCATTAAGTATGTAATTTTAAGATCTTGTTGTTTATTGGGGTGGCTTTTTTGTTTTACTTCGGTGATTAAAAAAAAAGGTACTTAGTTAAGAAATCTTCATGTAAGTTCAATGTTCTATACAGAACAAAGAATGTTCTAGCGTGTAAGTTTATTTCAAAATACCTAGAAATAGTCTGCAATTCACTTCAAAGAACGAAAACCAATTACATTGTACTGTAGAAAGAGAATTAAAGAAACCGTTTTAATATCCCAATATTGTACTTGTAGGTAATACTTGACTCTGATCGTCCAATGAAACGTTACAAAGAGCTTACAAAGAGTTTCTTGGATAAAAAGAAACCCCTTTTCCCCATCTTGTCTGCACTTCATAAATGTGTAACGCAAAAGGGCTTTATTAGAACCAGCGTCAAAGATCAGTGTGATAAACTACGGTCAAGAGCTCTTTTGACTCAGCCCACTTTCATCTTATACATTTCTTTACCGGGTATATATTTGAATGTATAATCGGTCTCACTCGATTTGTACAATATCGGTCAGATAGATTTCGTACATGTCTAAACATTTCAAATGATTTGATTCTCACCCTAATAATTATCTCATTTGAAAGTTTGCCCTAATTAAATGTATTAATCTTCTTAAAGATTTATGACGTAAATAAGGGATTAAAAATAATCCTTTTGCTTAGTTTAGCTTTTAAAAAGGACGGCCCAATTAACTCAGGCTCCGTTGAAAAAAATAATGATTTTGCAAAACGGCCTACGCCATATTCTTTTAAAAGCATTTATCGAGATTTAAGTAGGTATTACCTATTTAGTATAAAATGTATAATAAATCTTTCGACTCAACAAAAAATATTCTAGTATTCATTGTTGATAATATCACCATCATCATCATTTCAACCAATTGACGTTCACTGCTGGACAAAGGTCTTTTGTAGGGAGTTCCACAATCCACGGTCCTGGGCCGCTTGCCTCCAGCGGCTCCCAGCGACTCGCCTGATGTCATCTGTCCACCTCGTTAGGCGCCGACCTACGCTGCGTTTACCGGTGCGGGATCGCCATTCCAGCACCTTAAGACCCTAACGTCCATCGGTTCTCTGAGCTATGTGCCCTGCCCATTGCCAATTTCAGCTTCGCGACTCGCTGAGCTATGTTGGTAACTCTAGTTCACATTTTTGAGTAGAGTCCTCACGTAGAGATAGGAGGAGGAGTAGCATAGCTCTCACCCGCTGAGTGACTCTTAACCTTCTTATTAGGCCCATAGTTAGCGACCACGTCTCAGATCCGTAAGTCATCACTTGCAACACGCACTGTTCGAAGACTTTAGTCTTTAGGCACTGAGGGATTTTGGAAATATACTGAAAATATACTGTGTACTAAACTATTGCGGGTGTTTTGCTCCATCCTTGAATATCGTCACTAAAATTACATAGGGCCGTACTACCCTGGCGGCATAACCTATGCTGTCAGGATAATTAAAAAAAAGACTTATATCATCGACCCAACCTAAGGTGTAATTGAATAAAAAATGTTTGTACTATGACTTCGACTTCTCGGGGTAGCCGAAAGAGAATTTTCGACAGGAATATTTTTCCCCAGAATATTGACTTGACAACGATAATGTTGCCATCTGAGATACGCACACAATCGAGTTATTTATAAACCTTCTCGATATAACTCGAGAAAATTTGTCTCTCACACAAACCTTATACTACCTTAACGTTTCTTTAGAAAATATGTACCTACCAATAAATTTTAATGGTGCTATTGAAATTTTAGAGTGGTGTCAATTCAACTTATTTTATAATTCTGGAAAAAAGTTCAAGCTTTACGAATAATAATAACTTGAGATCATATAACAATATGATTCAATAGGGAAATAAACTAAAATAACCACAGCTAAATTAACATTCAAGTATCTGTCTCTATCTGTGCCTTTTAATATTTGTATGTACGATAATATAACAAATATATGAAAATGAATTTATATAATACCTATCTATATATAATACCTAAATTATTGGCAAAGTTCCATTCGGTATCGTAATTCTTGTTAAAGTGATGTCAAATTAGAGCCACAAAGTTTCCAAGAAGCGTATGGCATTAGACAAACTGTGACCATCGATTGTTTGTATTTTCACGCATACTTCCCACCGAATATGGAAACTTTCACGGTAACTACATACTTGGTCTACTTGGCTATAAGTTATAACTGAATTCATGTCAATAATGCAAAACTTAACACACCTAATGTGCTTAGAAAGTACATAATTGCTGACGAATTAAGCGCATTTAGTTTTTAAAATGTAGCTTTCGAAAGTATAGTTATTCAGTACGTAAGTTATAAAAGAGTGAACGCAATTTTAATCAGAAGTAGTAATGGTTGAAGGCTGAAGTTCGCTTCAACGGCCTTCTTTAAATACCAAAGATTTTAATGACTCCCGTGACCCAGTGGTGAGTGTTGTGGTTTTATATGGTCTTGTGTTTGATCCCCGGCTGGGGCAATTTGGGATCTTATAACTTCCGAATTTTCTCTGGTCTGGTGATCTGGTCCAGTAGCCGGCTAGAAACGTGGTTGGTTACCAATACCATCAAAGATGGCCCGCTAAACGATTTCGCTTTCCGGTTCGATGCAGCATAGAAAATTACAGCCATAATCACACGTTAGCCCGTTACCATCTTATACTGCATCGTCTTACCACAAGGTGATATTGCAGTCAAGCCCTAAATTGTAGTGAACGAAAAAAATACTTGCCACTAATATTACTGACTGCAATAATTTAAACATTAGAAGTAAGAATAAACTTACAGTGCAATATACTAGGTTACATAAAATTCATAATTCGTTTAAAGGAAATTGCATACAATTCTACAATAAACTACCAATTGACATCTTGGAGATGTCTCTTAAAAAGTTCAAAGTTTGTATTAAACGTAAGCTTATAGAAAAGTCCTATTATAGTATAAAGGACTACGTAAACGATAAAAAAGCTTGGGTGTAAATTATTGCTCTAACCAGGTTGCTCTTCTAATAATTTAAAATTACATTGTGAGATGGCGATAACAAAAAAAAAAAAAAAAAACACCCGGCTAAGTTTGTTGTGGGCTTCTTCTTAGACCGGGACGCGTTTGGAACCCTCGTAGCTTTAGTTTTAAGTTTACGAATGTGGTTATCGCCATCATCTCACTACCGTGTAATTCTTATGTACGCATCAAAAGTGCCACCTGTGGGCCTACTTGAATAAAGATATTTTTGACTTTGACTTTTGACTTTAATAAAATGCCGCTATTGGCTACTTTTATCCGTGGGAAAGACTTAAGAGATCTCTAAAGAACTTTTTCTGTAAAGTAGGAAGAGAATTTTGCAAGAAGTGTTCTAGGTAACCCTCTTCATACAAAGGAAAACATATATTCTGCACATTTGGAGTAGTAGGCAACTGCTTGTCAAGAATAAATACTCAATAAACGATTTCTGTTTAGTTCCTAAGAATTATAGCATACAGGGTAAAATGGTGCCTTTCCATATCATCAAGTGATTCCCTTTTCGATGTGAGTATGTATTATTATTTCATAGCCGGGAACGTTTTAATTTGACATGAGAATGAAATTACTGTTTGCAGCCGCTTTCTCCTAGGTAATTGATTTGTCATTACATGTTAGGGTCTCTTTATTGACACATAAATGAGTTATCGGTTTTTTACATTTGACAAATGCAACTGCCTACTATATATTCACGACTAGAATAGCGAAACTCTATCTGCTATCTTACTTACACACTTTTAGGCTCATAATCTAAGATATTAAGCATGTTTTCTATTTTACGTTGCTGCATTGTCTTTTAGATGCTTACTTCAATTCATTTAATGTCAGTGCATTCTTAATTCAACTGGTTCCGGGCAAAGAGTTTTACGATTATAAAAAAAAACTTCCCTGCTTTGTAATAATAAATGATAATTTAAAATTACTAACAATTCATAATTATTATTATCTGTACCTATGTTTATTTTGTTCGCGCCCTTCCTTCGATGCGCGAACGTATGGTTTGTGGGTAAAGTCAAAATAACACTGTGTACCATTTTCCGGGTTAATAAAAATATCGACTTTAACTAGATACATGAATTTTTGCTCACCGGAAAGTTTAGTATGTACTGATTGATGCATTATAGCCGATTGCCAACAATATCTGGAAAGAAATACCTACGAAACTTTCATACAGTGAAAAAAAGCAAAAATGCAAAGCCATTTCGGAGAACGTATCTATTTGAAAATTAAGTCTGCCGTTTTCTTTACAAATGTGTTGAAGAACTTGTATGAAACACATGTGTATTGATCATTACAAGCGAGGCTGTATTATGTGGTCGAGTGCGATAAGAGAGCCGAGAGCCAATAAATCACACTAGTATCATAACATACTAATACGGAGAGCTAAATCCTAGTAAAAACGGATCGCCAATGTCTTTTTAAGGTTACTCCGCATTCATCTCTGATACCATCTACTTCCAGTCCATCCCCTGGTTGTAAATGAAGATGCTCCATGGGATAGTAACCTAATATGGCATTCCAGTTTCTACGCAGCATCGTACGGGAACGTTAAATTGCTTGGTGGTGCGTCTTTGTCGGTAAGATGGTGACTCGCCACGGCCGAAGCCTTCCACCAGACAATACATCACGAGACATCCTGAGACAATTAAGAAATTTTAATTTTCCGGTCTGTCCAGAGCCGGGATTCGAACCTGGTAGCTCGCTACTACACCATGAAGGTCGTCGGATACACATGGTCCACTGCAAAATGAGCATTCTAATATATTCCGCAAAGACAGTTTCGTTGGCAATACTCCATGCCACAGCACGACAGTCATTACGAGCCGAATTTAATTTATTGCAGATCAAGAGAATTGTTATTAGCCCGAAAGTAGGACTACAATTGGTTCCCATTGTTTTACAACTTACATTCATCCATTCAGAAAGTTTTAATGATCATTAAGTACCACGGTAAAAAGAATTGTTCTCAAATGATTCCACCGTTATTCATAGTGGAGATAAAATCAATGTTTTACCCTGCGCGCTTTTATTCAGATATCAATGATGGAGTGTGTCGATACAAGTAGGCATAATATAGGGACAGTATTTATAAACAGACACAAAAAAATGTTTTGTTGTTACAAAAATAATGAAAGCTTTGTTATAATGAAAGTGATTCCAACTAAATTAAAACATGCTAGCGGCCATTGAAATTTTATAACTTCTAGAAAGTAGGTACAAATAATATATACTCCGTAATATCAAAATATAAATTTGTTCTGCGTTCATCATTATCTTCATCATCAGCTTGTTACTTATGCCCAAGTAAACTTTGCACCAATTTGGATGAAATTTTACATAAAGATACCCAGTATCCTGGTATTATTTTATAATCCCGGGCGAACAGCCTGAGGGATTATTAGCGAAACAAACAAGGGCGAAGTCGTTGGCAACAGCTATAGTGAAATGTATACTTATATTCGTAATAAAACTTTATCTGGTCCAATTTGGTTCATTGAAAATATTTAGTTTTTATATTATATAATTTTGCCTCACTGACACTACTAAACGATTTCAAAGACTTGGGATCATTTGAGTTAATATTTTGAGGTAGGATATAGGATACCTTTTGATGAAATTCGGACCAGTTCCTTTGCAATCAATTTTAACTTACTTAGGCAAAAACTCAAAATTATCTGAATTTTATTTTGTTTTTTTGCTGAAACTCCAAACTATAAATAAGTCGTCTAACAAGTAAATCATCTATAGGTACAAATTGTAAGCATATTGTATTTTCTATTTCCATACCGTAGTCGAGTAAAAATAAAAATAGCGCACCGATATTGAAAACCCATCTTGGAAGGGCAATTGTTAGGCGACGGAGCGAGCTATGCTGGGACTACATAATTAATTTAAATGATCTGATGATATGAAAATAAAGTATTTATTTCCACTGTAATATTTGTTTCACATCAACATCAATTAAAATCATTTGGTGTTATCTTAGTAAATATATATAAATAGAATTGTCTCAGCCTACAATTGTGCATTTAAAAAGCTGATTTAGATATTTTCACAATTCCGCTCTGAGTTTTAAGAGCAAAATCAAAAAAAACTGTTTGTTACGTAATCCTCTTTTATTTTTATTTTAGTTTGTAGTATCTTTCATATATTTTTTTTAATTTATCTCTCTAGTTTTAGGTTCTGTATATTGAAGAACGTCTATATTTCATGATGCATGC
Source organism: Pararge aegeria (assembly GCF_905163445.1). Classification (NCBI taxonomy): domain Eukaryota; kingdom Metazoa; phylum Arthropoda; class Insecta; order Lepidoptera; family Nymphalidae; genus Pararge; species Pararge aegeria. Next base: position 11,683,702 of record NC_053189.1, read on the forward strand.
AGAGTTAGCCTGTAAGTGGTGTATACAATGTAAAATTCAGAATATTACTGTTATGTTTATAATAATTTTAAGACATTGTATATAACGTTGGCTTCCTAAATAAATAAATAAATATCTAATTATATACGTTAAGATCTAGGTACCTCTTTATACCATATCCCACACACAGAGAAGTGTAAGATTTGATACAGTTAAAGAAGAGCAGAGCGATCATTTTATAACATAATCGGTCGAATTTCTATCACTGAGCTTCACCACCATTAACCCATTACCGGCCCAATACAGGGCACGGGTCTCCTCTCATAATAAAAAGAGTTTAGGCCGTAGTCCACAACGCTGGCCATGTTCGGTTTGGTAGACTTCACACGCCTTTGAGTTTTTTTTATTTTTTTCTTGTGTGCAATAAAGTATTTTTATTGATTGATTGATTGAATACGATGTTCAGAAATTGTAATTGGCAAACATAAACAAATAGATAAACACTAGCATACTTAATTATAGCATTGACGATTTAATATTTATTTTTACTGCTTCGAAAATAAACACTTAGCTACACGGTGCTCGCGGAGAGTGAATGTCAACTTGTAATTTAAAAATATTTCTCTTCTAAATATGGTGAAAATAAAAAGCTATCCATTAATTTTAATTACAAATCTCATTCGTTGAAAAATCTGGAAAAAAATTGAAGTAGCGACGGGAGATGTGTCAACTCGTTTACATTACCGGAACCGCATAATGTGTATGACGAACACTTCACGGACATTTATTGCTGTAATGAAGTGTCGTGTGTCTAGCCCGAGATTATTAATTCACTCATTCGACGATTTCATGTTAGGAGCAAAAAGTGGAACATAGAACGTATTATGCACTAGGTTTGGGTGGCGCATAATTACACCCTTGGATAGTTAAATGATATATCTTCTATTTATCTACCGTAGTCGAGTTAAAATAAAAAATAGCGCACCAAATTGAGATTTTTTTATATAGAACTAATAACAGGGCTTCGCAGGGCACGCAAGGAATAAGTCCTAAGAAGTGCCACTTTGTGTCATCAACCTGGCATAGGTGGCGTAGGTGCTAAGCCTTATTATTACACCACAACCGTGCCCTACGCATCTGAACACCGTAAATGCTGCGTTGCGGCCAAAATAAGCATGGCGGTAGAACTACCTGTCTGAAATAGATCAACTACGACGGAACCTATTTTAAAAGTAAAATATTCTATATGTTATCACCCTTATGGTACGTTTTTTTTCGTATCGTCGTCACAACCACCGCCATATTGTATACGTTGTGTTGTTACACTTTTTTTTTTTTCTATGTACTTTTTGTGGTGTGCAATAAAAGTATATTCGTTCATTCATTCAACCTCATACCTATAGAGCTCACTGATGCTTTATAGACTATTAGGATATTATTATTTCATAATTTTTTTAACTCTTATCGAATTTTCGCTACAAAACAAGAAAAAATGAGAACGTCAATATTTTTAGATACCAAGACAAGTTTTTTTTTTTTAAATCACTTTCGTTCTATCTTATAAATGACAAAAAATATTATTTGAGAAATAAAAGTTTTTATTATTGTCTCTGAAAGCAAAGCGAAAAATCAGATTTACAAGTTATTCTCCAAGATACGGAACCATTTGTTCGCAAGCCTAACTCGCACCTGACGTTTCTTTAATAGGATAGAAGCAGGCGTTAAGTTGCGGAAGTCCATATCACATGTCTTAAGTGTAACTTTTTTGAAGTAGAAGACAAGTTAGTTTGTGATAGCTGTAAGTTCATGGTCGCATAGGTACAGCAGTCAAGCGAATTTACAGTGGACGAACTGAAATCCCAGTAAAGTTAGAGTCTCTGTACAGTGTTATTAAATGTGTAACTCTAATTAAACAAATATGTTGCATTTTTAACCTAAAAATAGAGAGTAAAAGCATGTGAGTAGTTTTAAATGTTTAATTTTTGGAAGCATCTTTAAACTGCGAGCTGAGATTAAAACACAAGAACCTCAATCCAATTCACCAACAAATTACGTAAAGCCTCAAAGCTTCTGACTTCTAACCACTACGTATGCAGCCATACACATCTACTCACACTACCCGACCGTGTAAACTGCAGCAATCGCCGCCGCGCCGCTCCAATGTAACTATGTATCAACTACCTATGTATATTCCGCTCTAAGTTCATGGCCGCTTACTCGCATACATTCATGTTTCCCTAGTACCCAGTTATGCTTTGCGTACTCCGAATACAATAGATAATACTGCTTTTAAGCCTTCCCACGTCCGGTGTTATTTATTTATTGTGAGTATTCCAAATCTTCGGAACTAAGGATTGTTACTGAAAGGGTATGACACTGAAGATTTATGGAAATGTAGATCATAATAAACACTACAATGTGTTTATTATGATCTACATAAATCTTTTTTTTTTTTATAAAATAATGCAGAAAACTTAAAGCTGGCACGTCTAATGAATCACTTGCTGTCAAGTTCTTCCTACGATTGTTTAGATTGAGGATTTGCCAAAATATGGTAACACTTGAGTACTTAATCTGAAGTACCTTACTACTGGTTCATCATCATCATCATTTGATTGGCGCAGTTTGCAGCGACCCTGCTTTCTGAGTTCAAGGCCGTGGGTTCGATTCTCACAACTGGAAAATGTTTGTGTGATGAGCATGAATGTTTTTCAGTGTCTGGGTGTTTATATATATATTCTAAAGTATTTTTGTATATTATTCATAAAAATATTCATCAGTCATCTTAGTACCCATAACACAAGCTACGCTTACTTGGGGGCTAGGTGGCGATATGTGTATTGTCGTAGTATATTTATTTATTTATCAACCCATTGCCGGCCCACTACAGGGCACGGGTTTGTCAGAAGAAGAAGGGTTTAGGCAGAAGTCTACTACACTGGTCAAGTGCGGATTGGTAGAGTTCACACGCCCTTGAGAACGTTATGGAGAACTCTCAGGCATGCAGGCTTCCTCACGATGTTTTCCTACACCGTTTAAAGCAAGTGTAAGTCTTACCCACTAGGCATCATCATCTTATCGCATACCGCATCTTTTTTTTTTTTCTTTTTTTTATTAACGATAGGCCAGCGTTTGACGACAATCATGCCCGTTAGAAAGCAATGATGAGGTCTAAGGTTGGAGCACGCTTGCCTAGAAAAAGCCTATTCACTCTAGCCTTGAAGGTACTTAAATTATACGTGGCAGGAAACACAGTTACCGGGAGGGCGTTCCACATCTTAGCGGCACATATCAGAAACGTGGATAAAAAACGTTTTGTACTATTAGTTTTTGGTTGCAATTAAAGCAGCAGATCCATCCAATATATTTCAAGTCACACATTCATACATTGGTGGAACATAAAATTCCTATTCATTCGAAATATCTACATGAATATATTTAAGTTGATAAAGTATCAAACAAATGTTTAGTTTAAAAGAGTCGCCAACAGAAGGATCGCGGCACCTCTGGGGTGAGAGGCAAATAAAGCCGATTACACACAGACTACGTTCCTCCCTAAGAGTATTTCCTCTCTATTGTAGGCAACTTCCTAAGTGCAACACAATATTTGGAGCGCAGTTTGTATGGACAGAGCGGCTTTTATATTTTACCACCTAATAACTCCTTAGTAAACGTCCAGCTATTATAAGAATAGAGATATTATTTCCGTTGTGGACTCGTTCCTTTGAACCATTATTTTTAATTTGCTGTAGAGGAATAAAAGGTTGAAGTACTTTTAATTATTTACATTTGTCTTTTATTCATCTTTAATTATGTTTTGCCTTGTAATAGTAGCTGGACACGGAAGGGCAATTTTTCAACGTGTGTGTATGTATTTATTATATATCAGCTCGAATAAAGCGAATGATGGGTATAGCGGTACTGGAAGTGTATCTACATGAATAAATAAAATTATATCCTAATAGTTACTAGCTATCTGTATTCTTAACGAGTAGCTATACATAATTATTATGAGAACCTATAGATTATAGGGGTTCATGACGTCAGATTGGCAAGTTCTTTATTATAACTCTTTTATTCATAATTTTACTTAATTATGTTGATTATTATCATTGAGTCAAAATAAGAAATAAGTGGTGTTTTCTCTGTATACTAATATACAGAGAAAACACCACTTATTTCTACTATGCTCCGCTCAGATTTAGCTTAGGTGGGTAGCTGGAAACCGCTTGATTGTAATGACGAAAAATGGTTTTAAATCATTTAATATGACGTAGTGTGTTGATATATTACTATCGAGAAATACAAACCGCATGCACCCCTCGGGTAATTCGCAGCCCCTACATGGTGCTCGACATTGTGTTTAGAATTGCGATTCTATATTTATTAATGTCGGTTCTTGATTCAAGACTAATAAAACCTGAAGTTTGAATAATCTCATATTTTTTAACTAGCAGTTGCCCGTGACTTCGTCCGAAATGAAATTTTCATTTTTCCCGAAATTTAAAGGAATCTGGAAAGCTGGACTACTACGGCTATATCCAGCACCTCAAAATCTGTTCCATGATTTGTATATTATCAGGTCAAAGTAAGTCAGAAATACATACTCTCTATAGCTCTCTATACTAAAATATTAAATCTGAATAATAAAAGCGATTTTTTAATAATGCTGTTAAAAAACTCTGATTAAAAAAATATTAAAAAAAGGATATTAGTAGTGCCTACCTACCCGAAAATATCTACACTGTGAGAACGTAAAAATGAAAAGGTCGATATTGTCCAAAATAACGACATCGTTATTTTATTCTGAAGTAGACGATACTTACAAAGGACGTCAACATTGTCAACTTTTGTCAATAACGCCTACTTAAAAATTCATTTGAAGATATCTTATTGAACTTATTCCGTTCCGATGAATAAAGTTTGAATACAACGAATCTCAATCAACATTCTGGTCCTTGTCACATTAAGTGCGATCAGCGGGAACGTAGAACTAACTTTCGCTCGGGACGGCGAGGGCTCGGCACCGTTTAACTCGTTTACACAATTCACAAAACAATCTCGGATGCAGAGCTAGGTAAATCCTGTAACGGCCACTCCAATACCCCTACCATTTTCCAAGTTTTACTATTTGATCCATAAAATTTGGCAACTCAACAATGCCGAAAATGATTTATATTGTAGAACTATATAATTATTAATAGTATTATTTACTGACAACCGTATGTAAGGCATGGTAGTAGATTTAATTAATTAATTTATTTATTACTAGCGGACCCACGAGACTTCGTCCGCAAATGAGCCGACTTACAAAAATAGTCGTATTTTATCGCGGACTGTTTTATAGATCTTTAAAGAAACAAAAATTCCGATAATTCCGATATACTTACTACATACTGCCGTCGTTTGGCGTAACGTTTACCGTTCACAAATCGCACGCATTCGAATCTCTCAAAAAGAATATTTTTGCACTTTTTGCAACATTTCTCATTAATGATAACACACACAGCCACAAACCGGTAGCGTGATGTTTTATAATATTCCAATGATGCCTATCAAAAAAACCACGTCAATCTAAAACTCCGCGGATTTTAGCCAAATCGGCTCATTCGTTGTGGCTTTAAAGCATAACAAACATAAATCCATCTATCTATCCATATATACTTCAATCCATCCATAGATCTATTCTCACAAACATTTGAATTTATAATATAGTAGGATGGTACGCATGTATTCGATCGTTGTCCCATATGCCTTGCAACTTGCTGTTATCTGTGAAGAATTATGTCCTTTATCTCCGACAATATTCATCAGATCTCCATTAAAATTAGATAATACATGCTTAGTAGCAAACACTGTTAAATAAAAAAGAATTATTAAAATCGGTGCAAATTTAGCGGAGATATAAGTAAAATTTATACAAATTTTCACCCCATTTTCCGGAGGAAACTTATTGTTTATCGGGATGAAAAGGATCCTATATGTTGACCCGGGATATCAGCTACTACTATAACAAAATTTATTTAAATACGTTGAGTAGTTTTCACGTGATGTCCGGACAGGCAGACAGATAAAATTAAATAAAAATATGTTTTGGAGTCAGTATCGATTATAAAGCGTCCCCCGGTTAAAATTTTTAAAATATATTAAATGTACAGAAATCTTTCAGTTACAGTTTTATTATAAGTATAGGTTTACTGTATTATCGTGGTTATAGCCAAGTGGGTAAGGCTTCGGCTGACTTCGATCCCCTGCCTGGACCTCTAAGTTTTCAGAGTACGTTACGTTAGAGTTCTCCATTATATTTTGATGGGCGTGTAAAGTCTACCAATCGCACTTGGCCAGCGCGTTTGAATACAGTCTAAAACCTTCTCATTCAAAGAGGAGTTCCGTGGCTTATAGTGGGCTTGCAATGGGTTGATGTTGATGACTGCATCACATAACATTAATTGATCCGTTAGAATTGAGATATGTACCTAAAAGATTGATTCCGTTTAGTAACAACTTAACTAAGTAAGTTCAGGTACTTACTTTTAAAAAAGATACGCCTCTTAAAAATAATATGAGTATGTAAATGTATTATTTCTTGTAATCGATTCGGAGATATAATAACGAAAACAAGAAAATCTTTTTTTTAGTAGATTCTGCTTGAAGTGTAATTCTTCTAGCCGTTTTTACAAAATCCGAACTAATTACCGGCTTGAAAAAAATGGTTGCTTCTTTTGGCTTATTTTTTTATAACATTCTGATAAGCTTATTTAATGTCACCCTATGTCACACCTTCATTAAAATTTTCTTTGCTCAAATCTAGTGTAATCTTAAATTTATATACTTTCGATTAAAGGAATAATCGACACTAATGACGTAATAGAAAAAAAGTGAATTGCTTGCGCTAAAAAGCCTATAACTTAAAAACATAACTTCAAAAGCCGCTTGAAAGTAAAACAATAAAGTGTGTGTATCCAGTACCTACTGTATAGTTAAGTGTGCATAAGGAACGAAGGACAGGACGCATTTTTTATTTCGCTGAAATAAAGTTGTTCATTATACTTCGCATATCTTTCGCGAATGGTAATCAAATTTAAAATTAAATCAATTCTCCTCTTACAACGTTCCGAATAAATATTTTTTCAGGACGGTAAATAAAATAAATAACATGTAGGCAAATGTACCAAATTTCATCTCGCCCCAGTAGTACTTTCAGAATTTTAACAAGTAAAAGGAGTAAAAGAGTTAAAGAACGAACGAATAAAAGAGCTGCGCTAATAGGGCTACCGTTTTGTGGAACCCAGAATAAAATGAGCAAAAAATATTTTGCCATTGGCATTTGGAAAGTCTATTAACTTTTACAAATAATTTATTATCATTAAAGCATTAATGTTGTTTGAATTGTTCAAACTCTATTATGTCATGTCATACAAACTGTTGCTAAATTAAACATGGAATTAAGTAGAGCAAATAATAAATATAATTTTATAGTTATTAAAGCACAGCCCCATTAATGCACTATTTGTAAAATAAACATCAACACACGTATTTGTAGACTAATAATAATTAATATGGTCTAATTGTCACACCTATATAAATTGTTTGTTTGTTTGTGCAAGCCTAATACGAGTCCATATTAAATAAATCCCTGAACACCGAAAAGCAAGTAAGAACTTTTGGAGCATCTATGGGTTCTAATTGTCGTATTTCTAGTATTTCAGTCATAAATGCCAAAAACACACCGACAATAAATCCATTAGAAGCATTATAATTATAAAAACCACAAGAAATTAAGGTTATAAAAAAAATTGAGCCGTTGCGACACGCTTCACATCGAAAAGTTAGGAATGGGGAAACAAATTTCATTTTCATACATACCGAATCACGTTTTATCATATATACTCAGAAAATATCCCTCGAACCCATAAAATTTAGATGTTTTGGACAAAACTGTGTACCTTAACCAGACGCAACCGGTAAAAATATGAAAGTCAAGTATAGGAAATCCTGTAGAGAGAACCTTAGGGCGACTTGAGTATCGCTCCTTCAGTGAAGTATGGCAGTTGGCTGGCTATAACCATTGTTATCACAAGTTTGTGATAATAGCCCGTACAGCTCCGACGGCATAAAGTTCTCACCGAGACGAAAACCCCAGGACCTTGTGGCCCCAATTCAGACAAGCTAATTATTAGACCAACAAGGTAAACGCAATGCAAACGGGGAAAAACTATGCAAATCATTGCTAGGTAAATATATTCTATTTGAACTTTTTGTGAAAAATTAAATTTTTCACAAAAAGTTCAAATAGAATATATTTAACTTTGAGCTACAAGAAGTTAGGAGTTTAAATAAGCCAATATAGGTAGGTAAATAAACATACTTATCTTACATATGCGAGAGCTTTGTTTTGTTGATTTGAGAAATCAAACTATGGTCGGCTATTTTTTTTATGATAATATAATTGGGCATATAAGACTTTTGGCATTTGGCCTTAAGTCCCGATCTTGACAAAATTTCAATAAATATGTTATAAACATATGTAATGGATCCCAGACGAAAATGGAAAAGAGAAAATAACCGTTGCTTACGAATTTTGTGAATTACTAAAACCAAACCGGACTTATCTGTCAACAAACTAGTATTTATAAAATTTACAATGTATATACTTATTTAAATTTTTAAGTTCGCCAGAGTTTTACCGCACATGGCAGCATCCAATAAAACTTTTGTTGGTTTTAGGCTATCGTAACGACCTAATTTATTGGATGGACATACGAACAGTAGCTACCGAGTGATGTAACCGTGCTTCTCTTCTCTCCCAAACCAACCGGCAGCTTGTACGGCTTGGCATATTATTGAATTTTTACATTTAACCAGCTTTGCAACGTAATGTTTTAAAGTTCTGTATAAATCCATTATATTACTGTCTAAGTATAAACTGAGAAGCACTGATAACCTAGTGTGTTCGGACTTCAAAAATAAATTAAAAATAAAAAGTAATGGTTACGACTTGACAGGCAATTAAGTATCACTGGCTTGAGTGACGAAGTAAAGCATCACGAGGAAACCTGCATACTTGAGAGTTTCTCCATAATGTTTTAAAGACGCGGCGTATAAGATCTACCAGTCGGCACTTAACCAGCTTTGTAGACTAGATTCTACAACATTGTCTTAAAAAAAATTCAATATTCCTTTTTTTTCAAGTAGGCCTAAAATAAGCACTTTTAAAACGTTAAGTATGTCTGTTTACTCTACCATAGGTTCGGGAAGCAGATTCCAGCAGAAGCCGGCAAGAAAGTCAGGAATTGGGCTTTTCCAACATCATTTTACAATGGAACAATCATTGTTCTAACTTGTGTGAGATGAAATCGGAGCGGCTTTATTGCATGCAACCTTGTCATTAAGAAAATTCATCAATAGTATAGTAAGCTCGATGTATTAAAATTGTTTTTATATATTCTTTAAACGTGTGTAAATCTAATAGTATCTTTGGTATCATGTTATAAAAGCATATACTCAGCCTCACAAAGGTTTTCTGCACTTTTCTAAGACGATATTCTGACATCACTAATTTATGCCCGTTTATAGTACGTCCATTGCTTATATCCATTTTTCATATGATTAATGTTTTGGTTTACAAAGATTAAATTATTATTAGTATATTGCTTATTCTGGCCGGATACCTGTGCCCTGAAGTTAGTCGGTAATGAGTTGAAAATATTAAAGTATAAAGTGAACACGCTACAGTATTTATGCACATCGGAACTGTGATATGTGTGTTAGTGCTAGCTGAATATTTCGATTTCCTTTGTAAATAATGACCTTGATGAATATGAAGAGTAATCATGGGCATACCTTGCTTTTGCAAAGGTTTGGATAGATAACTTGTTTGCTATAAGAAATATTATCCATAATTTGAGTGAAAGATTTTTCGACATCCCAATTACATAATTAGAAAGTCAGTGGGCCAATATTTGGAAAGGATAAATTAGTAAAATTGTTTAAACATTGTTTTTATTAATTTTTTTTCCATTTGATACAGTTTATACCTATCGAATGACTCATATTTTTTAATCACGGTTTCCTGATTGATATAACTTTATTTAAAATGGTATTGTACTATTTTTATAGGATACTGTATCTGCAATAACCTTTTTTTCTCTTATTTATATTTATTTTCAGTGGTATTTATCAATATATTTAGGTTTAAACTATTATTTTATTTCATCGTCATTATAACAAAAAATATCGTAAAGTTAAATATTAAAGTTATAATACCATAATCACCTCTATGCACTTTAGAACGAGTGATGTAATTCAGAAGTTTGCGCAGTTTAAATAGGACTAATGCATTTGCAAGTTCACTGTTCCGTACGTAGTATAAAAATATACGCCATGAATACTTTTAACCCTTTGAATATGAGTGCGTTCCTAAGTTAATGGTATAAAAAGGTAAAATATCCGAGTTTGGTTTACATTTGACTTTGAAAGTGGGAATTTTAGATTTGTTTGTGAAAACACTGCTGCACTTTTTGAAGTTTCCAAATAAAAGTTACGATATTATTTTGTTTTCCTGCAGTTCGATTTTAGCTTTGATCGCAGACTAGAGCAATAATTACAATTCGTTTAAAAGCGGCATGAACAACATTAAGTGAGTTCTTCACCTATGCTGGACGACTATAATCGTATAAACTACTCCATAATATCAGAGGAAAGGGTGAACTGTATCTGACACAGAATAGAATAGCGTTGACTTTAGGTTTCAGCAGTTTCTTTTGTGCCTTTCTGTCAATAGTCGGCGATTATTTATTAAACTCTTTATTTGTATACCACAACATTTAAAATGTAACAAAATTATATTATTAAGTATTTGTGTATGTAACAAAAGATTAGTCTAATTATTACAATGTACTTGTTAATGGTCATAGATATTAAAATAAAAAATTATAGAGACTCTAAACCAAACGAATTCATATATATAAGAAGTAGTTGTTAAAGCTTATCATTACTTTAAAAAAATAACACGGCGTTTAACTTCGGAAATTACTCATTCAATATTTGCAGTAGTAATCGTTTGAAAATATTGATCAATCTCTTAAGTGAATAATATCATCCTATCCCATCATCTATCTACTCTGTACACCTTGATATTTTTTCATCATATATCGGCGATCCAGATAATATGTCCAACATCCAAACATCGGTAAAAGAAAAAATTAGGAGATAATTATTTTTAAGAAATACCCTTAAGGAAATTTAGAGGACGCGTATCAGAAGAAAGGGTGTCAGTCACGGGATTATAAGCCCAGTCTTTCAGCCAAGGATAAAAATATTTGAAATGGTATTTTATCCTCTTATCCTTCAGCAAGTTGCCGTACCTACTTAATTTATAACTATACCAATATTTTTCTATAGATTAAAAAGAGTTCAAGTGATATTTGGTATGCTAAGAACGGATGATTAAGAAATTAATAAAAACACAGAAGTTTTAAAATAGCGCCAGTGACAGGAAATAAAGAGTAAAAACGGTATGTTACGCGGAAGGAACAAAATAATCAAGTTACTAGAAGTTTAAGGACAAAAGAGTAGGGAAAAGGAACAAGGAAAAGACCGATTAATTTCGTATAACGTCTATGAAGTGAGTGGAAAAAGAAGTGACGTGCTGCGAAAAGTGCCGACCTCATATAAAGCATGTGATAAAAAAAATTTTTTTTGAGTATTATTTTTATAAACCTACTAATAAAAATGCGCATGAAATAATTGTAAAAACTAAGGGCATAATGTTTTGTTTAGCTGCACAATTTTGTTTTTCCATACTAATTCTCTCACCAAAGTTGGGTTGAGAGAGGAGAAATCTTTTTCTTGATCTATTATACCTGGTCTGGTCAGTTATACTATATTTGGTATAAGAAATAAAAATAAAATATAAAAAAACATATAAACAATCATTCACTGCTGGTCCAAAGGCATGTCCCAACGGGAGGATTTGCCCATCTTCTTCTTCTTCTGGACAGAGGGGTTGTTACTTGTTGATCGAAGCAGATATAACAGATTGTATTAGTAGCTTAGAGGACTTTGCGGCCCGTTTTCCGTTATATTTCCTTAGTCAACTTGTACGACACCCACGAAAACGAGGGGTGGTGACAACTGTGTTCTGATCTGCCGCCATCATACGGCACCATCAACGAAACAAGATTTCGACTAAGCCAAAGGTCTAAACTATTTTTTACATAAACCGTTGCGCAAGTTAATCTGTAGTCAAATTTTAGTTTTCTTATTATTTTATTTATTTCAATGGATTTATTTTTCTATTTTTAAAACAAATTAAACAATTAAAACTAATAAAAAGACTGTTCACATACAAAAAACGACTGTTAATTGAAAACTTGACCCCCTGAATAAAATTGACTCAAAAAATTCTACTTTTAGAGCATTTTATTTAATTGTATTTATTATTTGAGCAATAAAAGAGTGCACGTAAGTATGCTTAAAGTAACAGACACTTTAAAAAGTATATTATTATTTGAAATCCTATTTATCAGAACACAATAAAAATAACAGTGAAAAAAACATTTAAACTTTAAGCCCGTAAACCAAACCAGTAAATCCGGACATCAATAGATATCAATTCCATTAAAAGCCCCTTCATTATCACCTGAGTGATCAGAACAATCGCATCAGAGAATAATGAATTAAATCGCAAAGTAATAACATTACGCGTTGCTCGAATTAAGTGTTAACCGCAGCCGGAATGACATTTAATTTTAAACTATCGACGGGGAAGAGAAAAACTGTTTTTTCGTAGAGTCTAGGCCGCGGTTCTAGGAGGGTGGGTGCGTTTGTGGGCCGGTTGCGTGGGGTTCCGACGGCGGGTGACGCGACGGCGGCCCTATCACCCTATCTGTAACGATGCCTCCTCTCGGCCTCTATTTCCCTGGTACTATTTGGCATTGACTCGGGAATGATATCGGATGGTTTGCGGCGAACGTCCGCATAACTTTTCAGTTCGTTACAATTGAATAATTAAAATAAGTTTTTGTTTCTTATTTTGCTTTACACTTGTAGACAATAAAATTACACTTTTTTCAATTCCGTTGCATAATTTACAAACTTTGATGGCACTTTTGCTAAACTTTTATCAATATAACTATTTGATAAATTCAAATAACATTTTGTAAGTGAATTAATATTTAGTATTTTGCTTTTAAAATTGCAGTTTATCTGCATTTTACTTAGACAGTTAGTTTTTTTTATTTATAAATTTAACAGTAACGTTTAGTGAAATTTTTTGTCATAAATAATAAACAGTACCTAAAAACGCATTTTTTTTACTTTTACGAATAAAACTGAACTTATAAATCGTAAAAATGTTAATTTAACATCTAAGTTTACAACTTTACGTAACATTCGGAGACAATACATGTGTAATTAAAACATCCGCACGCATTAGAAAATAAATATCCTATATTAACTTACTAGTAGCCCTTTAAATTAACCAGAAGTTGTTACAAATTGAAAGAGAGAGTTGGGACACGAAAACCCGCTTTCCCACATTCCAACGATAAAAGGGAAACCTACGTTAACTGCACTGGGAATCGAAAGGGATGGATATAAGAAAATGGGTCGAGTGCGAGCGCACGGACGATAGAAATGTAAGGGCAACTTACCTCCTCAGCTTTCCTAGTATCCTGGTAACTTGTTACAGGTCGCGTAACGTAACTAGGAAAATCGGAGCAGAGCAACGGGCGAGCTCGTGCAACGGCTCTACAACGCGGACTGAAATTGCATTGCACTTTGCAAGGGGTGGTGCACACTGTGCAAGCGAGACTGCAGCGCCCGCCCATTCGCCTCGTGCCTCACTTTCCCGCCCTACTGTTCTTGAAAACTTACAACACTTAACAGGTGGCGAGATCGCAATTGTCTCACAATTAGCAGTGCGTCACCTTAGCTAATCTTAGTTCTTTTGTATTTCAACCAATATCACCATGACAACTGCATATTACTGGAAGGTGTAACTTAATTATAACTTCAACTTAATACTTGTTTCAATACAATATTGTGTACTTTTTTCGGTTGGTTACTAAAAAGTGGATGATGTTTAATGTAGCGACGTCTAATCTAAAGTAAAGTAACGTGAAGGGAGCCTGAAGTCTGTTGTTCGACGTTACAGGTCGCGCGGCGCCACCGCCTCCGCGCGTCGTCCCGGCGACCGCCGTCGCCCTCCACTTGCCTCGACCTCTGGTACTCGTGTAATTTTAGGGTTCCGCATCGAAACGGTAAAAACCTTTATGGTGGGTATTCGTTAGTCTATCTGTTCGTATATCACAACTTCGATCAGTAACTACGAAACATGCAATCGACATGATATTCAGAATGGGTATAAGAATGCTTGTCCAACTTTGTTCAAAACTTCTTTATTCCCATAAAGTAACTACTAAACCATAAAGTTAGTTTATTGAATTAATTTATATACATCCAATCAAATCTTAGGTGGTCGTATAATGGGAGACACTAAGTTCTTGTTATTTTTAAATTGCACTACCATTACACTATCACTACAATACACTAGCTATCATGACGTCAACCCATTACCGGTCCATTACAGTGCACGGCAGGCAGGCGGCCAGGCAGGCGGGCGGTCAGGTGGTCAGGCTGGCACCCATTCATGTGGGTAAACAGACGGGAAGGTCGGTCAGTCAGGTGAGCATTTAGGCGGTCAGACAGGCGGTCATTCAGGTGGGTAGACAGGCGGGCAGGCAGGCGGCCATTCAGGTGGGCAGGCAGGCGGGTAGGCAGGCAGGCAGGCAGGCGTGCAGCCAGGCGGGTAGACAGGCGGGCAGGCAGGTGGGCAGACAGGCGGGCAGATGGACATACAACCAGACAGACAGACAAGGTCTTAGTTTTCACTATCTTGGGGTCTGTTTTATACTTTGGGTAAAGAATCTTAAACAGGACCAGTTGGTGTGTTTTAACTTCTACAATATTCATCAGAACATATTACAAGTTCAATCAATCAAAAATGAATGTAGATTTGTAACACCATATTCGTATTCTATCATTGCATTAACCCAGCAAAACGATACTATTACACAGTCACGTATTAGAGATATGATCATTTGATCAAAAGTGTACAATTAACAAGTATAGTAGATAAGAGCTGCTATTCGTATTGATATAGATATGTTGGTTGTTTTAGACGGCGTTGTATTTATAGAAAGTTTTTGATTTTATTGCTTTAACCTACTGATTTAACTGCAGACGCAAAAACGACGGGATGCTATAAGTGTGACGTGGCTGTGTGTGTGTTGCTTCGTATGTCCCGAACGAATTAACTGACTTTTGATTTAGTTTAAAAGGTGTACTTGGTAATTTTTTCGCAACAAATAGGCAACACAATGTTTATTTGATAAATCTTGGCTAAATGGCCTTACTGGACATTAGATCCGGACTCCGGTTTATACAATGTATTTGGAGGTGGAATTGTTAAACACGTATTTCTTTATTTTTAATCGAAAACGATCATGGTTTCGTATATGTAGCCTCAATAATAAATTAATAAATGAAGGATTTTATACAAACTTTCATCTCCCCATTTACCCCGCTTAGGGTTGGAATTTTCAGAAATCTTTTCTAAGCGGATGCCTACGTTGTAATAACTATCTGCGTGCAAAATTTCAGCCTTCAGTTAGAGATGTGCGTTGATAAATCAGTCAGACAGTCACCTTTGCCGTTTATATATATAGAGATGAATGAAAAAATAAACTTTCGTAGCACCTACTGTAAATTTTCTTAATTATCTTAGTTTTCGTTCTTTACCTACTTTGAAGAAGTTTTATTTGTTGTAGCTTCGTTTGTAGCGACCTTTTTATTTTTATTATCTAGGAAGTACTCATGCTCGTGATCGGTTATTGTACCTACCTTATTTCATTGTTTATCCTATCTGTAGGTATAGAAAGTTATGAGTATGTAGAGTAAAGAAAGTCAGAAATCTATAAAATGTAGATGAATGACTACTTTCAAAGTCTTCGACTGCCAGAGCGAAATGTTTTTCACCCGACTACCCCAGAAAAGAGAGTAACTAAAGACAGAAAGGTAGTATGTTTCTAGAATAGAAAATGTAGTTATGAAAATAGAGGATACGTAGGATCTTCTATTTTCGTAACTATGAATATCTGAAACATGGACAAGCTTAATAAACTAAGTACTTGAACTAACAGACAAGTGTTAGTTCTGAACACCAAAATCTACGGCTTACAAAGGCTGATTGCTAAAGTTTTTACGTTTTTTTTATGTGTGCAAGGTAGCCTACTGGTTTACTGAAAATATAAAGGCAAATAATAAAATATGCTTTTTACTTCCGCAAAATTAAGCTTTTCAACTGAATTTACCTCTGATTTTTATTGTCTTCTCCGCCGTCAGATTGATTAAGTTTATATTTTTATTAAAGTGTTTATACCTATACACTGCTAGGAAATAAGATAATTGGCTAACTGCGTAGAGTACAGTAGAACTGATTACTATTAAAAGCTTGCGATGAAAAGGACAGACAGCTTATCATGATTGTCGGTACGCGTGCCTGATAAAATCATGAATAGTGTAATTTCGAAAAGTAGTGTAAGCCGTACACAAACGCTTTCTATTAATTGCCAAATTTTACAGCAATTAAGTGCTCAACGGATGAACTGCAGTTTTGATGTATATTTATTGCATTTGCCACAATTGCATTATAACTGCCGATTGACAAATATACCCGACTAAGTTTGATGTGGGCTCTTCTTAGACCAGGAACCAGGACCACGCGTTTGGAACCCTCGTAGCTTTAGGTTTAAGTTGGCGAACGAAATTATCACTATCCCCTTACAATTACTTAAACATATTATATGTATGAACGCTTCATAAGTGCCTGTGATAGGCCTACAATGATAAAGAAGTTTTGAATTTGAATTTAGAATTTGAATTTGATAGTACAGACACTTTATATGAGATGGTACAGTGATTGTCCGAAACTCGGTGGTCTTTCTATTAATCTACTTGCTCATTACTAGTCTACTGACTAATTTTTATTTCTGATTTTAGCAAGTTGCAAGTTATATAGATGTTACCTTGTTACCTTCCGCAAGTTATATAGATGTTACCTTGTTACCTTCCGCAAGTTATATAGATGTTACCGTGTTACTTGCATGTTACCTTTCGATTTAAAATTTGTAATAGATTTTTTCCTCAGTTCCAAGCTACTGATCTAGCCGAAGTTTTTACATTCTGACGACCTGCACTGCGCAGCGTGAGGGCCGGGAAGTACCCGAATTCGATTTCCGGCAGGGGCAATTTGGAAATTAGAAATTTTTATTTCTTCTACCAAGCATATGCGGGGTATGGATTATCAGCAACATTTTTGCTATAACTATCTAACATTTTTCCACTTCTAACTTGTAGTACCTTAATAGTTTCAACTCACCTTTTAAGGTTGCGGGTTAACCTGTGAGGGGTACGGCAGTTATATTATAAATAAATTATATTCCTAATCGCGTTTCTACACGGTATCATACCAGAGCGGTAAATCGCTTAGCGGCACGTCATTCTCGGTCGGGTTGTAGCTAGGTCCGGCCGAAATTTCCCACCAGACAGGACAACAATTTGAAATCATAATCCCTTGTCGGGAAATCTAACTTGGGACCACTAAGACCACAGACTCACCACTGCGCCAGGAAGGTCAAAGTAACACTTAAAACTATTTCAGAGCAACCTAGTAAGACCAATAAATGCATAATGCTTTTTTTATTATTATTATAACATTTTTATTATTAAATAGTATTGATAGGTGTTGGAGTATTTTTTTTTTATCGTTTCTTGCCTTTTGTGTACTATGCGATCTACTATGAGTACTACTACTAGTAAGAGGATAGGCCCAGTAGTAAGATGGGAAGTTATTTTTAGCCGTTGTATTACTTACTAGATAGATGTGCCCCGCGGCTTCGCCCGCGTAAATTTTCGGGACGCAGCGTACATAGTTATACATGAGACCTACAGTCATACATGAGATTTACGACAAACATTTTTTTTATCGTAAAAAATATATATATATTTTTAATAAAAAGTATTCTATATTACTCCTGATACCTCTAAGAATACGTGTACAAAGTTTCATGATGATCGGTTAAGTAGTTTTTGTGCGAAAGCATAACAAACAAACTTACATTCACATTAAAATATTAGGAAGGAAGGAAGGAAGAAAGGATAGTACCGATAGGCCCAATAGAAAGATAAACATGTAAAATATTATAGCCATTTCTCTAGCTAGAACAGTTTTTTGAAAAAGGGGATTACATTCAATTGAAATTTTATAATAAGTCCACCAGATATATGTTATGTCATATCATGGCAGGTCACTTGTGTGGGATCCAACTTGTGTCGATACCCTAGCTGCATCACACATCCAGGCCACCTCGTCAATGGTGGGTGCGGCTGCTACGAGGCGTATATATGAAAACCAGGAAAGCAGCTTCATTTTTGTGCCTTTTGGAGTAGATACTTTGGGACCGTGGGGTTCGGAGGCACGAGCTCTTTCCAAAGAATTATCGAAAAGGGTTATCGGGTCTACCTGTGATCCTAGAGCGGGCGAACGAATTAGTTTGGCCATCCAAAGGGGCAATGCTGCCAGCATCTTAGGAACTGTACCTCGCTGCGGTGGTTTCGAAGACGTTTTAGATTTTATTTAATTTAAATAGTTTATTTTAGGTTATATTTATAAAAAAAATATTTTAAAGAATAAATAAATAAAGATTTTAATTAATTAAAATATGCAGTAATATCATGAAAGGACTTCAATTATACGTCGGAAAACCTTTTTAATTATTTTCAAACCGCATAGTTGTTTGCAAAGTGAAAATCTGAACGTACGCTTCCTTCCAAGGTAAAGGAACCCTCTTTGAGCGAATCTGACTCGCTCTTACCGTTTTTAATATTAATATCTTTTTTTATTCCTCCTTTAGCCCTTGACTGCAATATCACTTGCTTGTAAGTGATGAGATGATGCAGTTTAAGAAGCTGGACCTGTTGGGTTATCATCAGACGCTTTTTTATATTAATAGCGGGAAAACAAACAAGTGGGTCACCTGATGTTAAGTGATCACCGCCGCCTAAGAATATCTGCAGCACCAGAGCCACTGGAGAATTTGTTAACTGCACCTTGAATAACCCTAGATTGTATTTTTGAGGGAAAACATCAGATGGGAGATTTTTGCGCAACTTGCAAGTGCTCGGTACAAATTATCTGGTATTGCGAATAGTAAAAGAATACCAGGCATTAAGATTATGAGGATTTAATTAACTTCTACGGCGTGAGGTGCGGTCAGAGAATAGGTATCAATGCAAAAAACTCTTCAGAACACTCTCCATTATAGAGTCGATAGAACACACAAAGGGAGCTAAAATCTCTTCGTTGTCCTATGGACTCCAAACTGCAAGTCAATTTGGGATTTTCAACAAGTCGAACAGCCCGCTTTGGTATCCGATCAAATGGAAAGAGTTGGTAAAGAAGTCCCCAGCCCAAAGATGTGAGCAGTACTCCATGTGAGGTCTCACTTGCAGTTTATAGAGCTGGAGTCTATGGTTTGGCGCAAAGTAACGTTTTGCACAGCATGCTTTTTGGAAGCTAGTTTAGCTCTACCTTCCAAGTGAGCGCGGAATTGGACTTCTTTCGAGATGTTGACAGCGAGGATCCCACTGCTATAGGAAGTCAGTTGGTGAAGTAAGGTGGTAACTAGCCACAACTAAAGTCTCCCACTACAGAAAATCAACCAGAAAACTACCGATGATAAATAATAGATAGTCAACTTGGCTACTCCTGTTGGTCTCTGAACGTGTTCGTGTCTAAAGTCGTGTTCATCAACGTTTTTCACATTCCAATAGGAATTTTTAAACATTTTTTCTGAAGCGAATAACATTATTCCTTTTCCCCCCTGGAGCAAATATACACGGTTTATCACTTGAAAAACAGAACAATATTGCTCTGTAAAGGCATAGTTAGAATTTGTGTATTGCGGTTTTGGTTATAACATAGAGATATTTCAAGGATTACTTAGGCCAGTTGCGGCAACGATTGCACTTTGTAAGTAACTAAGAGTGGTGTGGCTTTTCGATACTGTATTGCAATTTCAGCAAGTACCAAGGCGTTTACTAGGTGTGGTCACACTTGCGGCTGTTCCCCTTTATTACCCCGACTAAATAAGTATCATGTGTTCATTAGCTCCTGGTATGTATATTTTTGTTTGTTTGGAGTGTTACAAATGACCTATGTCCAGCAGTTGAGGTCCATTGGTTGACATCATGATGTTGAGGATGTATGTTTTGTGGCGCTTAAGAGACAGTGTTGCCAAGTTCAAAAATAACAATCAGGCAGCACAGTAATCTCTTTTGATTCCTGACGGACAATTATAACAAATAACAAACCAATAATGACAAATATAACAAATATAAGAGTCAATATGATTTTCACTAGCCGCCATTTTTTGATCAAAGCTAAGTTGTTTGGATTCCTCTAGATAATGCTTACTACGATTAAATCCTTCGACATATTTCTGATCTAATCATTTTGAATATACTGGCTACGATGTTATTCTATTTTGGGATATAAACCCACGCGCGTTTCCAGCACGCACCCTATATTTGTTCGGAATTGTATTACGTTGTATGATACTAGCTTTTGCCCGCGGCATCGATTCCGTAAATGTTTATTTTGCCGATCAACTAGGTTTTTCTAGTAAACGAATGTAGTTATCACCATCACCTAAGTTCGTCTTCTCAAGTGTCTGTTATAGGTCATAACGAAGACGAATTAAACATTTTTGTATTTGAATTTGAATTTTGGTTCTCCTTTTCTAAATTATGTTTTATTCCTCATGAAATATAAAACTTTCAGTGCATTTTTATCAGCGTAAGTCCTAAACTAAGGAAAATCTTACTGTAATAAGCTTGCACACCTTATGATTATGTTATTTAAGAGCCAACTTTCTCTATTCTTGCGGGTTATACAATCTCATTTGGTAAAGATGAATGTCGATGATACATACGGTAAGTCATTATAATTAGACCACACGATTCACGGCACTTGAACCCACACTACTCAAGAAACAAAAGTCCAAAGGTCCTTGGTAGTAATGAAAAAAAGAAAAAAAACTTAAAAATTCAACGAATGCCTCTTTAAATAGCATGGTATCTCAGGTTTATTATTCAGGATTGAATTCTCTGAAAAGCCCCTTATTATCAAGTATTTTCCTTAAAAAAATACTTTCAAATATAAATGAAGAAAAACTCGTTAATTCAAAGCTGAAGAAAATTAAAAATAACATTTTAGGAAAGGATTTTTACGTATTTCGCACAAAAATCAAATATAAATTCTTTTTACGAGTACCTTCGATGATTTCCGGATACGAGCCAATTTTCTCTTTAACAATACATTTTTTTTTAATATACACACTCGGGCTTGGCTACAATCACACCTTATGGTAAGTGCTGATGTGCGCTTGTCTAGAAAAATCCTATTCGTTTTTAAGTTTCTCATTTGTAACAGGAATGTTGTAACATCAGTAGCCTATAACAGGCCATCGATGGACTAAAGAGTTCTCACAACGGGACGGTTTACTCATAATCACAACTCTAGGCACAAGCATTAGATGGTAATATTAGCTCAGAGGACAGTGTTGCCTGTTCTCTGTTACATATTCCCTAAGTCCTCGGACGAGGCGCGTCCGACACCGACGGAAAGAGCTTGGACAACTATATTCTGATCTGGTGGGTAAATAATAATTAAACTTTTGATAACTATAACTTGATATTATGTGTCTGATATATAATTAAAGATTCATTGGTGTATTTGATAGCTATCACAATATGTTTCGTACAATCTTTTAAATATTATTCTCAATCTGACAATTCTCAGTCTATATATAGTAGCAGTTCGATTCCCAAGCAAATCGTTTTATTAAAATTGATATTAATCAAAAATTAACAAGGTAAGTTTACCCAAAACATAATTATTTTGTTAAATTAAAAAATAAAAAATATATAATATTAACAATAGATAATTATTATATTATTTCAAAAGGATGTAACTAACTTTTATACTTTGTTTTTTCTTTTAAAATTATTATAGAGCATATTGAAAGATATCGATGGCAGGGTGGGTAGGTTAGGCAGTTGTTTGTTATAAATATGGAATGTACTCGAATGTATTATGTATATATATATATGTATTATAAAACATACTACACTCGTAGCCTTTGTCAAGGACAACTGACTGACTGAAGGATAAAAGAGGCATAACTTTGGAAAAAATTCGCAGTGTTTTTCACTCTTACATTTAGCTGTCAATGAAAGTGTGACAAATGTATTAAACACTATTCCGACGGTATGCCACTTTTATTAATAAAGACCAAGGTCAGTATTTAAGTATTCCCATATCTCATTAACCAAGATTGGTTAATGGGGTATATGGCTATATACTACTAGGCGGATACGATCTCTAGTCATCTGTAAGCGCTGAATATTTACAATATGCAAGAAAGTTAATTATTTAGAAAATAACTTAATTAAATAATTACTTAAGTAATTGCTGAAAAAAAAAATATATGCTTTAGCATCTAGAAAACATAAGGGGACTTTGTCCTTATCAATACACGTGGCATAACTATGAAAAATAGTGCAGTGTTCTTTAAGCTCTAACATTTTGCTGTCACCAAAAGAGTGTCAAATCTCTGAATACGCCAGTTTTAATTCTATCTCACTAGTAAGTCTATTATTATTGCTGATACACTAGTTTTCAGTGAGTGGGCTATAACTGAATTGCATAAAAGTAGACAAAGATGTTAATATCTAATTTATTTTACGCCGCGATGATAAATAAGTTACAAGGTAAGTATTCACGTACTCCGATATTCCATCAACCAATCTTGGCTAACTCGATAGGGATATGAGTTTATCGATGAATTGGTCAATGTGTAGAAATTAGCCTGTAGCGGTTCGCGACACCGCAGGCGGGTTCCCCTCCGACGCACGCTCAATTTAAGCCCCAATATCAATTAGCATACATAAGTGAGAAAATGTACTCCACGTGTTTTTCAATAGCTTATAACAATACACTGTTAAACTAGAGGCCTCTCCCAATGGAATGGTTTGCTCATAAACACCATGCTGGGCAGACGGGATGGTGATCGCTGTAAATGGTCGTAGCAGAACAGAGGACGCTGTTGCCCGTAATATTCCCTGAATCACCCCGTACATCACCCGCGGGTATATGCAGGTTGGCGACAACTGTATTCTGATTTTTATAATAAAATTGTATATTATGTTGTAGGGTAATTGGAAATATCTAGGACTATTGGAAAGACTGGATCATAATCATAAGAATGGTATGGTTTAGTACGTGGTCTAACAAACCACATGCGGATTGGTGGACTTCACATACCTTTACGAATACTATGGAGAACTCTCAGGTATGCAGTTTGCTAACAATTTTTTCTTTAACCCTTAAAGGAAGTGATTAATTTATGATGCTCATAGCTTAGAAATTACAAGTTACGTGCCAGGGTTCAAACTCGGCCTTCCGAAGACTGAACCACTACGCTAAGAAATATTAAGCATTAATTTATTTTTTACCAAATCTAAAGTTCGGTTGAAACATAAAACTTAACTTAGGCTCTCTCCTTTGACGACCAGTATAGCGAAATAGTACACACTTTGGTCCTATAAGTGGGATATCCCGGGTTCAATTAATAGCAGAAGCAATTTTGGAATTTATAAATACTGTTTTTTCTGTATTGGTCTTCTGAGGGCGGTTGTTAGTTCTCACACTTCCGACAACGGCGTGCTGCCAAGCGATAAAAGTAGCGTTCCGGTACGATACCGCCTAGAAGCCGGTTAGGGGTATGTGTTTTAACTGTATGTTATTTGTTTTACCCGGGTAACTGCCATTACCCGGATAAGCCCACTATCATATAAGACGGCGGTACGATACCGCCTAGAAGCCGATTAGGGGCATGTGTTTTAACTGTATGTTGTTTTACCCGGGTAATGGCAGTTACCCGGGTAGCCCGCTATCATATTAGACTGCTGATATTGCAGTCGAGTGCTATCTTGTAGTTCATGTGGAACACATAAGTAACATTTTGTTTCGGTTAAGTACCTGAAGAAACGTAATATTTAGGGCTATAAGTGCAATCATTTTATGTTATTTCTCTATTTTTTTTATTTCCTCTTGTAGACAATGTCGAGTATGGAAACTAGTATCAGAATACCCAATCATTGCACGTTTGTTTGTTTATCCAACCACAAAAAGTGTTGAATTAGTTAATGTCGTGTTAATTAATTTATGCATAAAATATTAATAAACTACGCAAACGAAATTGCAGACGGCTAGGTTTAACAATGTAGGAAAACAAAATTAACAAAACCAACGAGTTGATTTACAACGGCGAGTAGTGTCATTTGGTAAAGTAGCAATATTAAAATATTATCACACATTATTATTGACAGGATAGCTGAAGGAGTATTTGCGTACTTTACCCAAAATTAACGTTTTACAATAATAATTGACCACTGAATTGGAATACAAACATTCATGATTAACATTGATTTATTTCGTTTACGAAAAATACCAAGAATTCACGGAGTTTAGGACTCTAAATGCCGTACATTTAACAGTAACATTCTGAGCTTTAGAAGCCTCGCCTTATTTTTAAGTAGCGGTTGTCAGCATTCTTCTTCGAACTTATTACGCTTTTTTTGGATGCCAACCATTTGTTTTCTTTGACCTATGAGTGTTTTCAACTAAATCTATACCAAAAATCATGCTTAGTGAGGGCGTAAAGTGACAAACAAAAATACAAACAAGTAAACAAACACACATTCTCATTTATAATATCAGTAAGTATTAACATTTGCTCGTTGCGGATGGTATTACTATACAGCCAGCTTTCTTTAGTGAACTAGAGAACTACGTCATTATTTAATATTTGGATAATTTGTGGACCTGCCTGTCGTAGCGCCGTGGTCTTATAAGTACGAAGTCCCGAGTTCGATATACAGCGGTGAATATTTGGAATTTTATAATTTGTGAATTTACTCTGGTCTGACATGGTGGGAGGCTTTGATTGTGGCTCATTACGATCCTACTGAATACGACGTGCCGCTTAGTGATTTAACGTTCCGGCACGATGCCACGTCAAACCGATTAGGGTCATGTAATTAATATATCTGCCTTAACAGGTTAGTCCGCTATTATCTTAAAAAAACATTCATTGCATTAAAGCGGTGGCGGATAGGCCAGTAAGCGAGGATACCCCAGTGGATAGGATTTTGACTTCACTTTTCGAGAGCCGAGTTCGAATCCCAACACGTACCTATAACTTTTCTAGGTTATGTTCATTTTAACAAATTAAATAACACTTGCTTCAACGTTGAAGAAAAATAATGTGAAAAAACCTATATGCCAGAGAGTTATCTATAATGTTTTCAAAGGTATGTAGAGTCCACCAATCCACACTGGGCCAGCGTGGTGGCCTTAATCCCCTTCTCATTGTGGGAGGATACACGTGCCCTGTAGTGGGCCGGTAATGGGTTGATGATGAAGATGATGAGGATGAGTTATGATGATTAAAGGAAACATACCTATCATAAATTCGAGATGATACTCTTGTAGTAAATGTAAGCCGATTTTAATATCAACAAAAAAGTTGAATCCAAAAATATCAATCAGACTCAGGGCGTTTGGTATATACGGTATATTAATTTAATTTCGCACAATTCGTAACAATCAGCGTAAAACAATTTACAGGGCAGTGTAGAGTAATCATCGAAATAGGATTGTCACTTTCCAATTATTGGTGCGTTGGGGGAATCTCGATTGTAGGTATTTATACGTTCGTGCTTGTCGAAAATGGATTTTGGGATACCAAGTTAACTTTGCGATCTCATAGAAACTTGTTACCTCAAAATAAACAACCTCACTGGCATTATGGTGGGTACTGCAGCTTTGATAAGCGAGACGTTCCGGGTTCGATTTCTGAAAATAATTGGAATTACTAAATTGGCTTTTGGCTTCAACTTCGGTCGCAGCTAGTTTATTAAGCATTTCGGTGCGCGGCCCCATAGAAACAAACCTTTTAGGTTTAATATTTCGCAAACAGATCCAGGAATTGAAAAATGGTTGTCACATACTTACAATATTTTTGAAAACCCTATCAAATGAGAATTTAACTTGGTTTGGCTTTAGTTTCACGTAGCGTTACAATTTTTCCGTAGCCCTATGTCTACGTGTCCCGTGGTGTAGACAATTACGTAGTATACGAAGTAGTAGTTTATTAACTGCTCTTTATTATTATTTTTCTTTTTGCGTTTGGGATAAGTTATAAACTCATGTAAAGAAATAAAACGTCAAAACATAGTTAATTAGTGGGTTAAGTTATTACACTATATTTTAGTTATAACTAAATATAAGAAGTTTTTCAAAGTTTACTAACTTATTACCCAAGTAAAAAGCTAAATCGATTTTTTTTTAAAGAAGGCCAGCGCTTGCCGACCTGACGAACATGCCCGTTAGAAAGCTATGATGAGGTTGGAGCACGCTTGCCTAAAAAAAGCCTATTCACCCTACCCTTGAAGTTACTCAAATTATACGTGGCAGGAAACACAGTTGCCGGGAGGGCGTTCCACATCTTAGCGGTACGTATCAGAAACGTGGATAAAAAACGATTCATGCGTGTTGATGGAATATCAACCACATAAGGATGCCACCGCTCACGGTGTCTCGCTTGTGGTAGAACGGGGAAGGAGGAACAAGATTGTAAAGTTCCAGAGCACACCCAATAATAGGCAATAAAGCATCTACTATAATATGGTATGGCAGATGCTATGTTGTACTTGGTAGATAAAAAAATCTTTACTACTACATTCATTATTATTTATTTTTATTTTATTTATTTATTATTTATGTACCATAAAGAAGTGTACAAAGGAAAGCTTATCTCTATGAGAGATCTGTTCCAGTTACCTCAGGATGTGAGTAAGATGATTTAGTTGTGGTATAGGTCAAATAACGGTTTTATACTTCATAATAACTACTAAGAATATTCAATATATCTAAATAATAACAAAATTCTACATACTAATACAATAAAATTTGAAGATACTATATATACAAAATACATAAAAATAATATAAAAAATAATTATGTAACCGAATGGTTAAAATATTTTGAAAAGAGAAAGGAAGAATACCTTTTTATAATATAGTATACTAGCCGTTTCCCGCCCGCTTCGCTGGGCGAATTGAAAAAGGAAATAAATTACATTTTATGTCTCATTTTTATTTATTTTTTTCATATTTTTATTATTCTCCTTTTTTTTTATTTTTGTATGAACATAAATAGGCCCCGCGGATAGAACTGTAAGCATCGATATTGTTTAGACTTACTCAAATTCCAAATTCCATCGATTTAGCCTGTATCTTTCATCCAGGTGATTTTTCTCACTAATATTCATTGTAACTTTCAATGTGCAATCATTATAACATTTCCGTGCCTTTCTTCCAAAAATTAATAATAATTGAATTGAAGAAAAAAAATTGAAATGAGCATTGAAAGTTTAAGTTAAAGTCATTGCAAGTCTCATATGTGAAGTTGAAATCTGTCTAGGTTCAAGTGCGACGAATTTTCTGTTAACTAAAATTTTCTCCGTGACATCAATTTTGTATAGAAAATTAATTGTGCTTGTTTTTTATGAATTCTATTGGAATAAGTAACTAAATTTCTTTACCACATCTCATGTGCTTGGAAAATGCATTCATTTTAATCTGTTACATTTCCGCGATCCCGCAATAAAAGAATTCGTCGGTTATGTAGTCTGCAAAAGTAAAATGAATGTAAAATTCTTAGTCCGTTGATTGGATAGCTACATGTAAAGTTAAGTTTTTGAAACCTCTCAATGACTTTTTCTCCGCTGCCAAAAAGACGATTGTTGTAAGGAAATACACGAATATCCCTACATACACGAAGATCCCCACCAAATTTGGAGTCTGTAGAAGTTACAGGTTAGAAATAAAAATTTTAGATTTTAACACCCACCCCCGCAATTCCTGTCGGAAGTAGACTTTATTGAAATCCATTTTGAGAGGTTCTTTATGTGAATAATAAAAGATTCCTACCATATTTAGAATTTTTAGAAGCTATATTTCGAAATTGAAATTTTTTATTGTTAACACCCACCCCCGCAATCGTAAAATTTGTTCATAAATCATTTTTACATCACTTATAGAAAATTCCTACAAAATTTGGAGCTTGTAGGAGCTTTAGCTGGAAAATTAAAAATATTAATTGTTAATACCCACCCCCGCAACCCCCTGTGGGGTGAGCTATCGTAAAATTCGTTCATAGCCTATTTCTGCACCTCTTACAGAAGATTCCTACCAAATTTGAAGTCTATAGGAGCTATAGTTTAAAAACGGGAATTGTTCATTGTTAACGCCCCCGCAATCCCCTTTGGGGAATGAATTTCTTAAAATCTATTCATAGCTGACCTCTACATAGCAAAAGTAATATTCCTACCAAGTTTCACGTTTCTAAGTCTTATGGTTCCCGAGATTTCGTGGTGAGTGACTATATAGATGGGAATTCTTCGATTATCATCGAAATTTTTAACTTTTTATCGGGCTTTTTTAAAATTTTCTTACATACAAAACTTTCTTCTGACAATTCTGAAGATAAAAAAAAGCCCAATTGGTCCAGCCGTTCTCCACTACCGTGAGTAGATTCTTAGCTGAATGTAAAAAACCATAATCCGTTTAATACACTCTGTTGAAATCCATGAAAACAAAAGAATCAAGAGAAAATGCTTATCTTTTGTTTTTATTAGCGGGATAAATGTTCATAAAAGTAAAACAGCAATAAAAAATGAAGGAATGTTGGAATTCAAAAAATAGATAGCCATAAACCATCTAGGAAAAATTTCGCATCGAATGGTGGTAGTTTCATGTCGATACGATCAGTGGTTTAGGCGTGATTGAGCCTCAAACGAAGACCATTTTCATTATATATATATAGATATATAGAAGAAGAATATGCAAATATGCATATTGTATATCTTATAACATTTATACCTATTGGTGCTGGCGTTTAATGTCTGACGATCTCGTCGGGCTTAAAACCTAATGGGGGGTTGCTAGGCAAAACGCTTATTATCCGGCGTTGGTTCGCCATCCTAGCTTCTTAAGCTATTCGCATCCGATGGTACCCCCAGCACTTAGGTCTCGCAACCATATCAAATTAGTATATATATATAGTATTATATCTAGGACATTATTTCATTATCGCCCATTCCATTCGCAACCTTAAGGATCACTAAATTGCTTACCAAATCAAGGCTTCCTTATAAGGCCTTGCTAGGTTAATGCCCACCAATGAAACTTCATTCTGTACCTGCTTTCAAAGGTTTACTAGGATAAAGAGACATAAAATAAGAAGGCCTTTCATTATCCCATTGTCTTTGACTATGAACACACCTTTTTTATTATTATCTTTGTAGACTATTATATTATTATGTAGGTAGGTACTTTCTATTATTTATAGAATATTTTGAAATACTTTAAATCATCACTCTGCCTGTTAATGTCCCACTGCTGGGTATAGGAGAGAGCATATACCTGCGCCAATACGGGTTGGCGAACTTGCATATTTGAATGAATGAATGAATGAATACACTTTTATTGTACACCACAGAGAAAATTTACAGAGATACAAATACAACAGCACAATAAGGTAGAACGTACAATTTGGCATATTTATATATATTCTAAATATAGTCAGGTAATTAAAAGATTAATGTAATGTATTTCAATAAGTTATGAATCAAAATTGTATGAATATATTAACCAAGCTTTTCCAAAGCGAAATCACTTAACAAATAGCATTTTAAACTCATAGAGTTAAAATATTATTTAACTCATATATGTTATTGATTTCATTTGAATTACATACTACCATGCACGTCAAACCGCGTAGTC
The DNA here is from genome assembly GCF_905163445.1 of Pararge aegeria. NCBI lineage: Eukaryota > Metazoa > Arthropoda > Insecta > Lepidoptera > Nymphalidae > Pararge > Pararge aegeria. The sequence goes on from NC_053189.1 coordinate 11,713,717, forward strand.
GGTACGCCAAATCACTTCAGTCAAGAGGTAAGTTTCTCTCCCCAAAGCATAAATATGACCTATTTTCATTTATTAAGCGCTTTAGTCCTCTAAAAGCTTTTAATTTCCATGTTAAAAAATTAAAACATGTTTCACATTGTAAAGAACCGTAATAAAATGCGATAGGTATAATTTACGGATGAAAAAAGACTGAATGCAGGCTGCGAAATTTTATTTTGGTTACGATTTATCATAATATGGAGTAGTTCATAAAGAACCTAAAATATAATTATAATGCAGGTATGAGTCGTATATAGGCCGCTAGCAAATAGGCCACGGTTTGTTTGTGGGTATTAAAAAGTTTATTATTTAGATACTGTTTTCAAACAGAAGCTTTTAGTCTTCAGATTCATTATTATTTTGTATTGAATATAACTTATGAACTCAGAATAATTATATAAGGGTTATGGTTTGTTTTGAGAGAATCTTAAGCCATATGAGAGTTCCAGTGTCCCCCTTACCTTCATTATAAGACACTAGTTATAACAGCCAGAGTCTAATGTGTGCAAAAAAGTGATCGTCAGGTATAAAGAATATAAGGGTACCTATAAGCAAACTTTTGAAAAGTAGCTTACCTACATAATCATATGTGCAGAAGACCAATTTGAATTAAATTTAAACTTTCATTTGCCCAAGGTGGTTTAGGAAAACTTCAATAGGTTTTTGGGTTTTTTCAAAATTAGAAAAAAAAAGCAAAATTGGATACCTTGTGGAATTACCACTTTTTGGGCGTAGCGGTGGCTAAAAGTTCACCGGATCATCTAGTAGATTTTTTATATTAATACTACATGTGCCCTGCGGCTTCGAATTGAAATGTGAATTACGCCAGGTAATTCTGGGAGGCAGCGTACTGCTGCATAGTCTACACCTATAGTATATAAGATTTTCAGTTATTTTCACAAACATTTTTTTATCTTACGTAATTTTTTTTTCAATGAAAAGTTTACTATATTATTTCTAATACCTCCAAGAATATGTATAAAAAGTTTCATGAAGATCTGTTCAGTAGTTTTCGCGTGAAATCGTAACAAACAAACTCACATTCACATTTATAATATTAGTAGGGATAGGGATTAGCGTCCTTGGTTGCAAGTCTTTCGCCTTATGCCTAGGATTATTTTATTAAAATAAACCTAACTACTATATGATACACATTAATCAGTAGAAAATTGTGCCTACTAGCGTTCTATTCGCTCCGTCGAATATCGCTTATATAGGACGTAACATAAGATTCAAGTAGAACTATGAACGGCAAACTTCTCATCGTAGGCAAATTAACTCTACGAAAATGTTCGGTAATATTAAACTTTCTTATTTTCCTGTTTTTGTTATGTAAAGTCCGCCTATAAAATCAAAGGGTTGCCTTGCTTTGACGACATTCAATTTCCAAATTAGCCTAATAAAAGGTAAAACTTTTAATTGCTCGAGTTTTACATCGTTTTTTAAAGACTGCTCAAATCATTCTATGGTTTCGGAAAGCTTAAAAAACCGAAAAATATTTTAGAATATCTCAATTTCAGTGATATTCAATAGATTAAGATATTGAATGAACGAATGAATGAATGAATATACTTTTTGATTTATTGCTATGTTATTATGTGGGGGCCGGTAAAACATGTTATGCATTAACATTTTCATCATCATTAATAATCTCCTAAAGTCCCATTGCTGGGCACATGCCTCTCTTTCATCGCAGGGTGGGGTTTAGAGCATAGCCACCAGGCTGATTTAATATAAGTTTGTGGTTTTAACGGTTATCCCATGTTAGTGATGTTCACTTGGACCGATGGCTTAACATACGAGTAACACCAATTTCTTAACTCCCAGGTTTCCTAACCTGACAATATTTGGTAATAAACCTAACAACAATTTGGGAATCGAACCTAGTAGTCAGACCCATAGTAGACCAAATCAACTAAAAGACCACATAGGCAGTATGAAATGTGTACAATCTAGACATTAGAATAAAAAAATAAATATATGCTAGGCTACATAATAATAAGAAACTTATACAGAACTTACTTATAAACTAAAAACTTAACCTAACTTACTTACTTATACTTTTACTTCTTACTTACTTATGTTGTTGCTCTACTGGGATCAAAAGACACTGACAGGTATATTACATCAAATAGACCTGATATAGTGATAGTCGATCGATCAGTGCGCCGTGCAATCATTGTTGACATTACTATTTCACATGATGATGATTTGGTGAAAGCTGAAAAGTTAAAAGTCTCAAAATACTTGGACCTTGCTCACGAGATTAACGCCATGTGGAGTGTTGAGTCAACAGTCATTGTTCAGATAGTTGATCCCATCAATGGTCTTCCCGCGAAAAGCTTCGACCAATATCTTAAGAAGCTTTCCTTGATTGTTGGATCAAGGGTCGTATACAGAAGGCAGTAATTCTTGAAACGGCACGTATTGTGAGGAGGTTCCTCACTCTGGAGCCCTGATCGCCGGTTGCTTGGGTACTCAAAAGCCTCGCAATAAACGGAAGAGCGTTTTTTTTTTTATAATTCACACTGAGGGAATTAAAAAAAAAAATGTATACAAATAAATAATAGAAACTCATTATTAGGCATTTTTTACATCTTATCCTACATAGTTTCTCAATGCTCACAGATTACAGTTGCTTTTTGCCATATTACCAGGGATGATTGCGACATGACAACAAACTCTTTTTAATGCCTATAAGGTGGACCTTGACTGCAATTCCAAAACTGATAGTACACAGTCCACAGCTATAACTGTTCATATTTTAATGTGAAAAATATTATATGTAAGAGCATACAAAGGACATGTAAATATACCAGTCAACATTTTCCAACCAATTTCCAGCGTAAAGCACCATAGTCATGTGCCAAAAATATATTTCAGAATTTGGCCCTCGGATGATATAGTAGATAACGTACATAATCATGTACAGCATGTTTTAAATGACGGATTTATACTAAATACTAGGTATACAAAGCGGTTTTCCCCACATAATCTTCCACAGTATGCAGGCTATACAACCTAAGAATAAATGGACTTGTTGTTACCAGGATTAGCGTAGGTGTACAAACTCTTGATCTTTGTAATATTAAGTTCCTTAGATTTTTCTTATAGACTTGGTCTGTTGTATTAATATTTTTGTTTATTTATATCTACTGTGGTGTTCAACGGTATCATAGGGTGCCTTTTTTTAATGGTATATATCCCTAGCTTGATGCGGTGCGTATACCAATAAAGAGTAACAATAAAGTGTATTGATTACTTAATTTCAACGTAATTTTTAGTAGTGTTTATAAATAGAGGGATATGCTTCAATACGCCTGAGTTGACATGTATATTTTAGACTTTCAATGCTAGGTACTGAATTGACTGTTAGTCATACCTTGATATATCGTTTTTGATTTTATTAGCGTCATAGGAATTAAGCCTAATCAAATAACTAATGCCTCGAACCTTACGCTATGAGAATGTGGATATTACAACTGTCAAAAAAACAATCGTGTTGCGTGCTAAAAACAAATTCTCAAATTAATAAACTTGTTTGTAGTATGGATTGACTAGCTGTGGTTCGAATTCTTTGTCCGAGTTTATTATGGTATTTACAAGTCTCGTGGGAGACGTATCTTATGTTACTCTGCGTTATTTCAACTAACTCCTTGCCAAAATCAAGTTTATTGGTTGCTTAGTTAGGGCGTAAAGGAAGGACAAACAAACAAAAAAACAAACAAACAGACACACTTTCACATTTATAATATTATTATGAATTGGCTCTCGAATGATATAATACCTTACATTATCATTTACCACATATTTTAAATTAGGGTTTTAAATTAAACACTTGAGTAGTATGGCATGAATGTTATTAATTCCTGGAGTGAATGATAGAGCCCAAACTCTACTTGGTTATTAAAGACAAGTTTGGTTTTGTTTAAACATATATTTATAAGAATCACAACGGGACGAGACGCACATCGTTAAGGCGTGTTATGATAGACGGGCTATAGACTGTCTGTATTATGTGTGAAAAAGTGTTAAACTCGCGTATCGACACCGCACGCTTCCCATGAGCTATATGCATACTGTGTTTGTATGTATGTACATAGATTTAGTTTACACTTCTATCGGCAGTCCGCAAAGACTGTCATGCATGTTTTTTGTGCCAATATTGCTCTTACAATATTAAATCTCTTATGAGATATTAGCCTTATCTCTTATATTGATTGCATTGAAAAAATGACAGAAATCACTATAAGTAACATCCTTCCTTTTTCAACATGAACCAACTACAAACATAAATCGTTTCAATTGATGACTATGGGAATTAGTAAATAGTTATTAACAGTAATAATTGGTATTTGTATCGGTGTTGTTCACTGTTTTGCAATAGGCAATTTAGTATCGAGTTATCTTTAAGCTGCTTTGTCTGGGGTCCTACACAAATGAATAGATTTCAGCTAACTCATAACTGCACGCTATTTTCGACTAAGGGCTAACACTCGCAATTAAATGTTATTTTTTATATGAAATGAAGTCTCTCAGTGGTTAAAACTCGACCTCGATTAGAGGTAACTTGTGAAGGGAGTACTAAGAAACCGCCTTTTAAAAGTATCACTATTAATAAATTATTAAAGAAAATAACGTACTAAACAACAGTATTTCCCATGAAAAGCGTATTTTTTAATTAAAAGTATGCCTTAATTATATTAATGCTTAAATTTTAAAATCGGCTAGTTTCGAATGGACTTGCACCTACTACCTAGGTGCAATATGAAAACTCAAAAAAACACTTTTCCATTGGTTTATATAGCCAATACAAATTAACATTCCGTGTACTTTTACCTATCCAGCTATTACGGTGCATGGGATACATTCCGCTGGCAGACGGATGGACGGACAGTGGTAGTATCTATAGAATAGCTCATAGGAATTGTAAAATCCTTTTTGCTTTTGATTCTCCAATTATGGAGAAAGTTTCTATTATAATTAAGAACTAGCTTCTGTTCTTAGGAGGAAAATAAAGGCGGCCAATGCTAATTGCAAACAAAATAAAACGATTTAACCACATTTTGTTAATGACAATTATAAAAATATACTTTTATTATGTACAAAAGCACATTTAATAAGTCTTTTATTTGTATAAAAAAATGCTAGTTTGAATTAATTAATAAACCGTTACCTACATTGATTTATTGACATCAACTAACTGGCAATGTTGTGCTAGTTTTTGAGCGTATGAAAAATCAACGCAATTATAACAAACATTGTTTCAGGGACAACCATGTAGCGCACAAAATAGGAGGATGTTACTGTGGACGCATTCAAATCAATTTCATATCGATGTTGACGAGAAATGGTCAGTTATAAAGCAATTAAAGCTTAGATGTGTATGATGAAAATGACCTGCCGTTTATATTTCATGTAGGCATAACCAGAATAAAAAAAGTGGCTTTGAGATTCAGCTTTCGAACATTTAGTTAATGTAAACAGAAAACTTTCGTTCAGTTTTTTTTAACGCATGATTTGAAAGTGTGTAGAAAGTGCATGTTAATAATGTAAATGTGCCTGGAATTAACAATTATGAATGTTTATTTAATAAATAAATAATGTTAATTTTTGTGTTACCTAAAAATTGTTACAGCGAATATAAAAAAAGACACATGGGTTTGACCATGTGTTTTTTTCAATGCTATTTAGTGCATTGTAATCACGTCATAATGTATATATTTTTTTTAAAAATGCCTCAAAGCAACATGGATGTGGGTCGGATCCATTTTGTTTATCTTTGTCCTTGCAATTCTACAGGTGCGCAAATATTCAATGAGTTACCCATAGAACTGAGAGCAGTTTATTAAAGTTTCATTCAACGGATTCAACAAAAGAATTTTTTGTACAGATAGATAAAACAGAGGTTCTGACAACAGATACGTCCGTCAACTTACTGAGAGCATACCAAACGTAGAAACCAAAAAAGTTATGAAAGTTTGAAGGTATAATCAGACATGCAGGAAGAAAAATGTTTACAGGCTCACTTGTTTGCTTTGTTCATAGCCTGGCATTTTACTAAAAACCAGTCAAGTGTAAGTTGCGTTCGCAGTATGGAAAATTGAAACTGAAAATGAAAATTTTGGCTAACGCTTCTCTCTTTAATAGCAGATGGCTTTAATAGGACGGCCGGATCCAGTTTTCAATAGCCGGCAGCTTCTCTGATGTTGTGCATATCATTGGATTACGGTCATCACTCCCAAAAAATCATGACAGGCTATTTTAGCCATGTAAGTTGTTTAAAATAAATGGCATACTTATAACCGTTAATTCACTTGATTATTTCATAACTGTCTGAATATATTGCAGTAAGAATAAATATTTTTAACCTAAATAGGTACCTACCTAACGATTACAAACATAGAGTCGAGACATTACATTAAAATTAGCGACGCCCCGCGATTTCAACCAAGTATATCAAGTGCAACAGTAAAACATCTTATTTCTCATGACCTAAAGAATTTAATGAAAATTGAAGCGATTGGATTTGAAAACAGTATCATCAGAATCTCGTTGCGTTAATGGTAAGATAATTAACTTAGGTAAGTCTTAAATCTTTTCTGTCAAATACTTGGGGTAACAAACTTGCCAAATCCGTAGGCCATAAATTCTTCTTTCTGACGCGCTGAGAGGAAGAAGAAAAACAACCCGACGACGGCGCCCCGCAACCATGCTGCGTAGAACAATCCATTATAGCTTTGTAGTAAAATGGATAAAACAATGCGAGTGAAATATGTGCTTCCCGAGTATCTTTAGATACTTTCGCGTATTGTTTTTGTTATTCATAAAATAAAAACTACAGTTAATGTACTTTATAATACGCATTAGCGCTTTTTATATCATAAAAACTTAATTTTACCAATAACCCTGTATGATTATTTCAGAAAATCTTTGAAAGTATATTTCTTTCACTCTCACGCGCACGTTTAACATGAACGTTTATTTACATTAAATAACTAAAGTTCAATTTTTAATTACTATACAATAATTATTTCCCTCTGTTGATCTTTTTATAACCATTTTATGTGTTAAAGATATTGACGTCAAGCTTGACTTATTTATAAGCACCTATTATCTCAGCCGAGTTTGACGTCACTAATTTTGGCCTTATTATATATAACTCAGGGAAACGCCAGAAAAAGGTATCTGTGCCTGGTAGATACCGAAACCTGATGATCTTTCTCTTAGTTCCTTTTTTCTAGCAATTTAAACTCATCAATCAGTTATAATACAGAAACATAAATCGATATTATTTATTTTCATAATATTAAAGTATAGGTATAACTATGCGGATTAAAATAGAAGCCATTAGAAAATCACACATCATCGAACATCATATGAGTAAGTTTATTCCCTTCGGATATCAACAGTTTACGCGCCGTCGATTCACTTTATGGAAACGAAGTACGTCGCGTCATAAGTATGAAGGCCGGCGGTATGGAATATGCTTTAATTTTCCATAATTTTCCTTAACAACCGGAATGTGAGACAATTTTATTACAATGTTATTCTTTATCTATAAATACTAATATTATAAAGAGGAAATACATTTTAGTTTGTAGCCAATAGGCTCCGAAAGTACTGCACCGATTTAAACAATTTTTATTAGCATGAGAAGCTAAATTAGACGCCCTTATGAAAATTGGAATATACTGTAACCAATATTAGCAAAATATTGCCAAAAATGCATTAATTGGCGTGATAAAACTAGACGATACATGCAATTTCTCTATTTCATTTCTATATTATTATTACATATATTATTACATACAAGATTAGCATACGCAAATTACTGTTGTTGGTACAAATAGAAATAAACATATTGTTAAGTACAGGCCGATAACTCAGAGTAAACTGACGCGATTTGAAGGTGAAATATCAGCCAAAATTCCTGCTCTCTTTTTTGAAAACTGTCATCCCGACAATCTTTATCGTACGCTTTTCAATGAAATAGAAAGTGCATTTAATAAAGTATTTACTTTTAAATACATAGATTCTAATAAAAAAATGAGGTTTAGTGATTGGGCGACAATAGGCATTTACAAAAGCAGGGATAAGTTGTATGAGCTATATGATGAAAAACAATACAATCAGACTCCAACTTTCCTTGAATATGTAAAAAGTTACTCCAAAACATTTAAAAATGTTTGTAGACAAGCTAAGTCGCTATACATTAAAGATCGGATAGTAAAATCTGAAAACAAAATACAAACAACCTGGAAAATTGTTAATAATGAATCTGGGAAAACTAAATCTCGAGACGGAAATTTTGAATTAATTATTAATAATAATATGGTAACTACTGATACAGAAGTTGCTAGTACTTTTGAAAACTTTTTTCAGAATGTTCCTATTTTGTTAACAGATTCACTAAATTCCTCACCTACTGCAGCTCAGAATTTATTAAGAGGCAACATTAATGAGTGCAAAGTTTTATTTCATTTCAAACATATAGATGCATCGGATATCAGTAAAAACTTCAAGTTGTTAAAATTAAAAAAAACAGGTGATATATGGGGAATGTCGGTAAAGGTAATATCTCAAATTATTGACGTCATTGCTCCTCTTTTAGCCATAATTTTCAATGAATGTGTTGATTTAGGTACTTTCCCGAACCTAATGAAACATAGTAAACTCATTCCTCTATTTAAATCTGGTAATAAAAATGATATAAACAATTACAGACCTATCTCAATCTTACCAGCTCTTAGTAAGATATTTGAAAAAATTATATTAAATCAACTCTTATATCATTTTAATGTAAATAACTTACTACACCCTGAGCAGTATGGCTTCACTAAAGGTCGTAGCACAACGGACGCAGGCGCTAAACTTATAAAATATGTTTATGATGCCTGGGAATGTTCACAGAACGCCATGGGTGTTTTTTGTGATCTATCTAAAGCTTTCGATTGTGTTGATCATAAAACCTTGCTTCTTAAGCTAAGCCACTATGGTATCCAAAACGTTGCACTAAATTTGGTTGCCTCTTATCTCAGCTATAGAACCCAAAGAGTTTGCATAAATGATGCAGTCTCAGGGTTCAAATACCTCAATGGGTGTCCCACAAGGCTCGATTTTGGGTCCTTTTCTATTTTTAGTGTATATAAATGATCTACCGTACCATGTCAGTGGAACATGCGACATTGTATTGTTTGCAGATGATACATCTCTAATTTTTAAGACTGATAGGAGTAAAGATAACTCTGACGAAGTAAACCGTGTTATGTCGCATGTGTCGCACTGGTTTACAGTTAACAACTTACTTTTAAATGCAAAAAAAACAAAGTGTGTCGAATTTATCTTACCAAATGTAAAGAAAATTGATAAAAATATAATGATAAATGGTGAATCACTAAAAATAGAGACTTCCACAGTTTTTCTGGGCGTGACCTTGGATAATAAGCTACAGTGGGGTGCCCATATAGATTCACTAGCGGGTAAACTAAGCTCGGCTGCCTACGCAGTCAGAAAAATTAGACAGATTACTGACGTTGAAATAGCTAGGCTAGTTTATTTTGCGTACTTTCATAGTGTTATGTCCTATGGAATCTTGTTATGGGGTAAAGCAGCTGATATCGAAACTATATTTATATTGCAGAAAAGAGCTGTACGGTCAATATATGAACTTAAATCACGCGAATCCCTCCGTGAGAAGTTTAAAGAAATAGGCATACTTACTGTAGCTTCACAATATATTTATAACAATATAGTATTTGTAAGACAACATATTAGTCTTTATAAACAAAAAGTGGACATAAACAGTCGACTTACAAGAAATGGTCATAAATTAGTGTCATCTGCATATCGTCTGCGTAAGGTACAGGGATCATTTGTGGGATTGAGTATACGCTTTTATAATATGATTCCTAAGGTGATTTTGGACCTGCCAATGCACAAGTTTAAAGAATTTGTTAAAACACATTTATTAGAGCGAGGTTACTATACAATTGATGAATTTTTTAATGACAAGGTTGCTTGGAAGCATCCGGCTCCGCTTTCAGCTCTCACAAGATAGAAAAATGAATGTTAAAATATAAAATGTAAATTTTTGATGTTGGAAAAGAGCAACTGCTGAGTTTCTTGCCGGCTTCTTCTCGGTAAGAATCTGCCTTCCGAACCGGTGGTAGAGTCACTACACACGGACAGACTTGACGTTTCAAAAGTGCTTGTATTAGGCCTACTTGAAATAAATGAATTTTGAATTTTGAATTTTGAATTTTTACGCAAAAAATGTTTTAATTTTTTATGACTGACTTTTTGAACTTCAATTATTTTCAATATTGCTTAGAGTTACTGTTGATCGGATAGATAAGCCCTGTAGAAAAATGCACATTCAGCACGAACAAAGTCGAGACAAAAGCTTGTTGTTAAATCCTCTTAGCTATTTTACCTATACCTTATATAATATTATGATTGCTACTCTATTTTTCTAAAATAATATTATGTCTCCAATGTTACGATATCTTAATTTTATCCAGCTCAGTGCATTCACAGGAACTTACTTATGCAAAATACCGTACAGTAAATTCTTGTATAGTATGGCACAAACCACATTTTAGTTCTCAAACGACATTTCGTTTTACCACAGTCGCCGACTATTTAGGGTATAAAAAACATTACATACGACTTACTCTAACATTGAAACTTTTGCTCCAAAGTCTTATTAAAATCTACTTAATTTGGCATAGTTCACAATACACTTAGTTTATTCTAGTGTGGTGTCTTGCGTACAGGGAATGTTTCAGTGGTTTATCTTTGTCCTTGCTAATATTTTAATTGCGAAAGGATGTTTATTGGACTGTTCTTCTATCACGCAGTCACAAAGACATTGACATGTTTTTTTAGTATTCGTTTACGGGATGGGGAGTGAGATCCCCTTAAGGGTTAGAATAAACCAATATTTTGATGAATTACTTCTGAAACTAGGCTATTGCCTGAGACTTCATGATCGTTATATGGTTTTCAAAAAAAATCCAGAATTGAAAATTATTCTATTTCTAGAATGCAAGCTATCTAAAATTTAAAATTTAAACTTATGTAAAATTTCTCTGAGACCCCTTGCATATACGTGCCAAATATCGTCAAGATCGGTGTAGCGGTTAAACCGAATATAAGTGACAAGCAAACAAACGAACAAAAACACTCAGCCAGACGCACATACAGGCGACAAACAAACCCCAATACACTGAAAGACTTGTGAACTGAATTTCGAACGGTCGTAGTTTAAAATCCCTTGACATTTAGTTGGAGAAGAAAGTGGTGAATATCAGTGATATAGTGAACATACTTAGTGATTAATATTCTTCATAGCTAATATAAATTTAAATAACTGCTTATACAACTATAACCGTTATTTTTCTAACATTTTACTATAACAACAGTTTTGTTCGCACTACGTTGTCCGCATGCTAAAACTAGTTCTTTTTCGAAGATTCCATTTCATTTCAGCTTCAAAATTTATTTTCCCGCTATACCCGAGTGTGCGTTACCTCTAGGGCTGAATAAAAAAATACTCCCCGATACAGAGAAATGGATGAAATTCCTATAGAAAACTGCAAAACATTGATTGCGTTTGTAGCACGTTCCGTTCAAACTCACCTTTCATACTAACCGAGTTAACAACTACATTTACAGAAAATTCAAGATAAAAAGTTTTAGCAGCTTTTAATAAAATTAAAGAGTCATTACCAGAATTCTTATAAATGAATTTCTCTTCAATGTTTTCCTAGTATTTCATCAGGCTTATTGTACGTCTTAGAAGTTTCATACTTTATACATTTAAATAGGGGTGAAATTTTAGGTGTCACGTAAAAAGAGCGCTCATATGTTTCCACATTCTGTTTTTTTTTTGAAAAATTATATACGAATAGATAAGTGCTGTTATTCCATTTAATAAATTTTTTTAGTATATTCACATAGTTTTATATCTATTTCTCCCATTATGTCCGAAATTTTCTACAAGTAAATAATTCGTGAATGAGTATAATATAAATTAATATTACCGAAAACTCCTCAAACAACTGGTTGTTATTATAAATTAATGTGTAACACATAATTAATATAGAATATTGAAACAAGATTATATTGACATTGATATTTTAAGCATCAGATCGGAAAGCTATGGGAAATGCAAGTTATGACAATTATCAATTTTGAACCAGAATCATCTCAGAACAATGATCAAGGTCTTTCATGTGATACCCTTATCCTCAGTGTTGTAAAAAAACATTTGTTTTATCAAACTCAACTGAGCACTCCCGACTAATTTACCTTAAAAAGGTTCTCTCGTTCGGTCGCTACGATGTCATACACACACTACACGCACGCACACACACACACACACACACAGACACACACATACTAAAAAACAAACATACAAAACGTGTTTTTGTGTGTAGTGTGTTGACGCGCACGCGAGTATACACACACACGTGATACACGTCATGATGTTTTTGTGTTGGGGGTTAAAAATATACTCGTACACCACCATTGTTAATTAAACGAAAAATTGATCCATTGAGGCCTGTAAATCAGAACTAGCTTCTCTGTTTTTAAATATGTTATTCCGACAAATTCTGCTTAAGTGGAATATGTTCGTTGCACAGAAAAGATTTTTCTGATAATTTAAAAAAAAACTTTGTCATTAATTTATCATCAGTGCGCCTTCCTCATTATCTGAATCAGTTTCAACCAGTGCGTCCTAGCACTTAAGTTAACGAAGGACGCAATGCTCGGCCTAGAATCGTGACACACTTCCATAGTTAAACCATTATTCATATTAGTAAGGGCAAAATATTTGTAAGATGTATCAAAATAATAATTAATAATTACGGTTTCTTCTACTAGGTAATTTAATTCTTAAGTTAGGCTTTGAAAGATTTATACATTAATTAAGGCTAGGTAAATACTTAGATGAGGGCTAGAATCTGTTGTCCTATGAACATAACATTGGTAAAAATTACAGCTGGTTGGCGCAGTGGGCAGCAACCCTGCTTTCTGAGTTCAATGCCGTGGGTTCGATGATTCCCACAACTGGAAAATGTTGGTGTGATGAACACGAATGTTTTTCAGTGTCTGGGTGTTTTGAATATTCATCAGTCATCTCGGTACCCATAACACAAGCTACGCTTTCTTTGGGCTAGTGGCGATGTGTGTAGTGTCGTAGTATATTTATTATTTATTATAAGCCGTGGCACACAAAAAGAGTGCTGATGGTTTCCGTGCACATTGTTTGAATGGTTATTACAATAATTATGTGTAAGATTGCATCTTGCTTATTTCTTATTAATCTCCCTGAGTTGGTCTCCTCAGACTTTCTTTTTTCTGTGTTTCGTCCTTTAAAATGAACCTCCGTGAACTTCCGTCCTTTAGAGTTAATTCCATGTAAACTCTACATGCTGGTATACATTTTTGTGATTGTGATTTTCACATTAGCCAGATAATTAATTATTATTATGCTACGCAGTGGTGAGCGCTTTGGCTGAGTAATTTGGTTTATAAGAGGGAGAGTCCTGGGTTCAATACTCGGCGGGAGTAATTCGGCAGTTTATAATTTTTTGAATTTTCTCTTTTCATTTATCATTCCGGTACGATGCTGCGTAGAAACAGATTAGAGGGTGGAATGGGTTTAACATAACTTCCATATCTCTTAGGTGGTACCCCTAAGACAGCCTGCTACCATCTTAGACTGCATCACAGGTGGTACCTACAGGTGAGATTGCAGTCAAGTGCATTACATAAATGTGGATGTATAAATTGTCCACAAAGCAAATTTTCTCAGTGTACAATTAACAAAGTTGTGTTACGTAAAAGGGTCGCTGACTGTTAAATAACTACTAGCGCTCTTTTTACGTAATAGTCCCTATGCTTATGTTAAATTAAAAGTATTACTGCAACACAACTACACATAGAAAATATCGCTGATGTTTGTTGCACATCATTAAAACAACCTAAGTACCTACCTGTACGTTACTGGAATTTTCACGAGAGCCGATAATGAAGGTGGGAAACTGTCTGCAAGATTCAGTTTCGAAGTAGATATTGATGCCCCTCTTTCTATTTTAATATATTTTTTACCTCTATGCCGTAGTGGTAATAATCGATCCTGGGTACACCCACTTCTAGTAGTGACTAATTATTTACAAAGTTTAAACTATGTTGAAACACAGGACTTACTGAAGCGTATTTACTGAATAATGTTTTTGGATTCATATTAAGGCAATCACACATACTCTCACACACACGCACACACACACGAATAAATTCAATTAGTTAATTAAGAATGCACTGATTTTGTTATTTTAGTACTTTATCAATATTAAGGAGGATGGATCGCTGATGCCTATAGCACAGGGTTACCTAAATTAGGTAGCAGAGACCGTCCATACTTTTTGTTTTTGTATTACTAAATGTAATCATGTTGCCACAATAAATCATTTTTAAATATTTTTTTTCACTCCAGTCTGATGTTCTACGATATATGGTAGTGTCAAATTTTGGGAATATTAAGCAATAAAACCACTACTGGGTTCTCATTGGCTGGATTCTTATAGGATTGATTTGTATTCCTCTTCCAGGCCTGGCCAAAATCACCACGCTGGGCAGACGGTTTGGTAATCTCAGTAGATGGTATTATTGCAGAGAACGCTGCTACCTGTCCTTTGTTAAATTCCATTACCCGGGAACTCTTTCCCGGGTAATGGAATGGAAGGATTGTGACATCAGTATTTTAATATGCCACACAGCACTTACTAACTTATTTTAGGAATATAAATGACTTTAAATACTTTAAAATAATTTGGGGGCTTAAAGCTTTGGTTAAAAAGTAATCTTAGTAGATGGTATTAGTACAGAGGGCGCTGCTACCTGTCCTTCGTTATATTTCACTACCCGGGAAAGAGGAAGGATGGTGACATCAGCATTTTAATATGCCACACAGCACTTATTAACTTATTTTGGTAATATAAATGACTTTAAATACTTTAAAATAATTTGGAGGCTTAAAGCTTTGGTTAAAAACACTGTTAAAACTGTATTATTTGAATATTCTTACGCTCTAGTTTCGAACTTATTACCCTTACGACGACAAGGTGCCCTGAAAACTATAATTAATTACATCGTGCTTTAACTGGCGTTATAAAAAAAAACTTGTGCTGCATTAAAAGACATGTATTACAAGAATGCAATGCACATTGAAAACGGATGTCCGTTTTATGTTATACCAAAGTTTAAGCCAAGCAAGTATGTAAACATTTATTGCTGATGCTACAGACAAATAAATTTCCTTTAAAATATCTCCTGAGGTGTTTTAAGCACAACAATATAAAACCACGTAAATTTTAACAAGACTTAAAAATACGTAACTCAATTTTTTTCCATGCACCGTTTCGTCGGTAATTGGTTAACAGCTCGGTATACCCCGAAGTACATACTACATTCTGAACGTAATATGACACTATTAAGGGAATGCTCTGCCAGGTTCGGGTCTGCATCGTAGGTCGTTGCCAAGATTACATCACCAGCTATAATGCTACAATTCAGATAGTAACAGGGCATGTTTACGACATTTATAACATTATTTGGAGACAGCTAGTTCCAAATTGTGACATAAAGCAAGATTCTAAACCAAATCGCTATTAGGTTTAGAATCAAGCACCATACAATTAGTCGATTAAAACTAGGATTTCTATTTGGAAAAATTACTACTATTTATATAATATGAAAAGAATTTAATTACAAACTCAGAACCCATTTACTTCAAGTAGGTAATAGTATTAACCTTATGTGGACCCTTGATAGTGAAATTTACCGAAACCGCAGTCACTACAGACATACGTTTGTAACTTTGCTACTGCTTTTGGAAGACGGGTTTTACCGCATAAAAAAATCATATGTAACGCAGCATTTTCAACATCGGCATTTTATAATAAGTAAACAATAATCCCCAATGGCCTAAACCCTTCTCCTTATGGAAGAAGACTCGTGCCCTTTAGTTGGCAAGTAACGGTTAGATATGATGATGAACATTTATAATTCAATCTTGTGAGAGAAGAAAGAGAAGCTCCCTGTTATCAAGCGACCTTGTCTTTAAGGAATGGATCAATGCACGAAAATTCGTTAATATAGCTATTTAATTTTTACAATTAAATAGCTATATTAAAGCAGCTCAAGATAGTATACATAAACGAAACGTTAACTAAGGATCATATATAGTTAGCGAGCCAATTGCGGTTTTCAACTCTAATGTTATATATTATATAAACATTTATACTTAATAATAAGACAAACAAATATTTGCTTTGTGAACAATTTACGACATAACTTTCGTGTAATTAGTAGGTAATATTTGTACTACTTATTATGCAACGGTAATGAATTTGATTTGGCGTTAATTAATAAATTTGTTGCAATATAAATTAATCTAACATTAGTAGAAAGTGAATTGACGAATAATTTTCATTATTCACGCTGCAAGTTACTAATTCTAAATTATTATCACTGGGCATCTAATTGATATTTTTTAAATCAAATGGAAGTATTTTTTTAACGTTAAGGTTCTCTAGATATTGTTTATCAAGGAAGAAATGACATTAAAGAGTTTAATCAGAGATATACCTACCCTAAATCCGAAAAACCTTGTTGTGTGAGTATGTTTAGTGTATGTTACACTAACAATGGGGATAGATAATGCTCAGAAATTAGAAACCATATTGTATCTTTCAAATGTAGATTTTGGAATGCATTGAGAAATTACGTCAGTATGTCAATGTTGCTATGCTTGGACAAAATCATAATACGGTTTTGAACACAGACACTGTCTACATGTTTAATCAAAAGTTACATAATAAATCAATTTGTGTTATATCCGCCATATGTAATCCACCGGACACCTCCGATGTGAAGTTAAGTTTAAAGAGAATTTTGGTATTTATGTTGTTTACCAAACAAAAAGATTGATTTCTAAAAATAGTTGCGGTATTTTTATCCCTGGAGTCACCCTCGCCTCGCGAAGGGCAAATGAAAATCCTATTGCAGCTATCGACAGCGGATTTTTTTTTTATCTATCGCGAGGTCATCGGATGGAAAAACGTATTCATGTTGGATAGCTTTAATAACGGTACAAAACATAAGATTTTTTTAATCTCTGGTAGATATTTAGTTAATGAATACACTTTTTTACTCAACGTAAAAATACAAAAAAAAGAAACAAAAAAAAAGTGAACACAATGCATACCAATCCATTACTGACCCACTTCAGGGCAAGGTGTGACATCAGAATCAGAACGGTGTAGGCCGCAGTCCACGACCCTTGCCTAGTACGTATTGGTAGACCTCGCACGCCTTTGCGAACATTATTAAGAATTCTCAGGCATGCAGGTTTCCTAACAATGTTTTAATTTAGGTACTTACTGCAGAAGCAATCGTCGAAAAGTTAAAGGTGCTAGCCGAGGATCGGACTCGGTACCCCGGAAAGGAAAGCCATAGTCCCACTAGGACTATCGCCGCATGCAATACGAATAATTAATAATAATTAAGAAAAAAATCCTCATTATTTTTTTATCACAACAAGAAATGTTTAGAGCTTCGACCTCGTGTACTATTTACATTTACATGATTATCATATCACTCTAAATGTGAAAGCAAAAAGATGCAGACATAATAACGGAATTTCATCATGCAGAGTTTTTTTGTTCCAATTTAAAAAATTAACTACTGGTCCGATTTAAAAATGATTTCAGTGTTGGATAGCCCATTTATTGAGGAAAGCTATAGGCATATATCATTACGCTAAGATCAATAAGAGCAAAGTACTCATGGAGAGTGTTTCAAAATCATCATTATTTTTTTATCACAACAACAAATGTTTAGAGCTTCGACCTCGTGTACTATTTACATTTACATGATTATCATATCACTCTAAATGTGAAAGCAAAAAGATGCAGACATAATAACGGAATTTCATCATGCAGAGTTTTTTTGTTCCAATTTAAAAAATTAACTACTGGTCCGATTTAAAAATGATTTCAGTGTTGGATAGCCCATTTGTTGAGGAAAGCTATAGGCATATATCATTACGCTAAGATCAATAAGAGCAAAGTACTCATGGAGAGTGTTTCAAAATCGGGGTTTTTTCCCCTATTTGAGAGCTTCCACAGCGTGCTTCCGCTGCGTAAACGGTTAAAGTTTCGTATGCGGACGAAGTTATATATATAAGAGAAGGAAGGTATATATATATATCATCATCATCATCATCATGTCAACCAATCGACGTCCACTGCTGGACATAGATCTTTTGTAGGGAGTTCCACAATACAAGGTCCTCGGCCGCTTGGCTCCAGCGGCTCCCAGCGACTCGCCTGATGTCATCCATCCACTTTAATTTTTTTATTTGTGTATATTTGGTTTATTTATTCATATGTAGTTATTTGAATGTAGATTTATAACAATTTTACACCACCTATTTGTTCTCCTAATTCTAAGGTTGCCTGGCAGAAATCGCATTATTAAGCGATAAAACCGCCTTTTATATTCTACTCTAGTTTTTGTGTTTCTCTCTATTCGTCCTTTATATTCCTTACTGTGTAGTGGTGTACAAATTAAGAGTTTAAATAAATAAATAAGATGCGAGGGACTATAAGTCTAGTATAAGTATTAATGTATTGTATAGTGAAAGGGATGGGAAGAGGGCCAGAGTATTTTTAGTCGGTAGCTTTGTTTTAAAATATCGCAATGTGACGTAAAGTCACACTTGTGGTGCTTAAAATTAAACCCGATTCAAGATTCAACATCGTGAGCATCAACATGCATTTTTTTTTATTTTACTGCAAGTTAGCCCTTGACTGCAATCTCACCTACGGTAATTGATGAGTAAAAAATTAAATATACTACGACTGTACACACATCGCCATCTGGCCCAAACTAAGCGTAGCTTGTTTTATGGGTGCTAAGATAATTAATGAATGAAAATATTTTTAATGAATAATACATATAAATACTAATAATATACAGATAAACCCAGACACTGAAAAACCATTCATGTTCATTACACGAACATTTTTCGAGTTGTGGGAATCGAACCCACGGCCTTGGACTCAGAAAGCAGGGTCGCTGCCCACTGCGCCAATCGGGCGTCAGATAATGATGACGGGCTAAGCTGTTAGGGTTATTGCATTTGTAATAAAACCCTAGCCCTAATCGGTTTCTACACGACATCGTACCGGAACGCTAAATTGCTTAGCGTCATGTCTTTGTCGGTAGGATGACAAGCCAAGGCCGAAGGCTCCCCGACAAATATATCTCATCTATCTAAAACATGTATCCGAATGATTACAGTTACATTATACACGCTGTTCCAATATGGGTTACTGGGTCTAGGTAACGAACGACCATTTTACTCAATTCATCCATTTATCCATCCATCCTTTTAGAGCCAGTTCGACTATACAAAATTTTAAAATAATTAGTCGTTTTCTATCCCAAGTTCACAAGTAAATAACAAAAAAATAAAACATTTGGGTAAACCTAAGTATTTAAAAAAACATATATTTCAAATATATCAAATCCTAGTTTTAACTTTATATTATATTTCCCCATGGCTTAATACTTATAGGTACTCATTAATTAATATGAAGTTGACAACTAAAAAAACTCCGTAAAGCAGTCCCCAGAGTTCGCATTCGCCTCGCGTAGGGCTAATTGCAGAATGAAAATCCTATTGCAGATATCGACGGCACAGCCACTTTTTTATTTATCGTGAATTCATTATGTACCGTTGGATCGGAAAATGTTTTCATGTTAGATCGCTTTCATATTATCCGTACAACCAATCGACAGGGTTTTATTAAATTTGACTGCCTCTATAAAACAAGTTTTTCAACAAAACCATACTGCTAGCACTACACAAATTGTCAGGTTATCATCCATTTACATGTACAACAAGTAATGGTGATGTTCAGTTTAAATCGACATAAATCGTGTGTTCCATTCCGACTGGGCGTGAACAATTTTGAGGGATTTTTTGATTAAAATTTAAACTACGGTTGGATATTATGATTCATCGACCTCAAACATATCGCCTGTTGTGTAACTATGTATGATCACGAAAGTTAAAATGTAAAACTAATATGTATTTTGTGCTGCTTAACAAAATTGGCATAGTATTACTAAAAATATCTTAAATAAATATCGATCTTTGGTACTTTGTTAAACAGATTTTTAGGTATTTTTACCGCTTGCCTTTAGATTCTGAATAGATACAATAGCCCCCATAGATTAGTAACTGACACCATCTCTTTATCTTGTTATTTCCAAGCGACGCATACACTGAGAGTTATTAGCTGCTTTGTTTATTTTCCCCTTGGATATTTATTTCACCGTTTTGTTGTTTAATACCTTGGACCCTTTTCTGCTGATAATCGTCTTAATCAGGCCTCAGTCAAAGGATATAGAGACTGGTGGCTAAAAGTGCTATCCGAGGCACAAGTGGCGTATGGACACCACTAATCTGAACTTTAGAATATTACTGAGATTTTTTTTACAGGAAAACCTAAGATTATATTTGAACCGACCCGGGAATCGATCCCAGGACCTCGTGATTCGTTTTAAATAATGTCAAAACGCCGAGCAAAGTAAGTTATTCTGTTGTTATAAGTTACATTATGCTATCATTTATTATTGGCGAATGTAAACGTAATTTTCCATAATATTATATAGTCCCAGGAGCGTGCAGTGCCTCGCGTAGGGCTAATTATGAAATGAAAATCTTATTGGCGCTATCGATAGCAGTATTTTTTATTTATCGCGTAGTAATAATATTACGCCTATGATTGGTATACATTGTTATGCTAATTTCATACTAACGAACGTGGTTTGTTCGTAAAAACGTAGCTAGAACATCACAAATGGTCTACATAATAACAACCTCAATACAATATACAATAGATATACAATGATATGATCATTGTTTTCGTGATATGATATCCAGACATGTTTCGTGACGGATATCTTATTTTCAAATTTATTTAAGAACTCATGGAATCTATGTATTTTATTACCTAATTATTATTTCAGAATATATAATTTGTCCTTTGCTATTTTTTTTCACTTACTGGTAATTCATTTGAAAGAAATTTTTTAACGCATTTCTGCGAGAGAGAACAATTTAACTTTATAGATTTAGTACTGTTGTACGTTTGTCACTTAACTTCTAAAGGGCCGGATCGATTGTGGTGAAATGTGTGTTGGAACCGGTCGGCGGCGTAGAGATGATTACAGGTTTTTTTTGATTTGAAACAAACATGGGTTATTCAATTGTTGATTATAGCTAATTCGGAAAGGGAGACGTGTTTTGCAGATATTTCAAAGTTGAAACTTTAGATAGGTTTTCAATTTCCAAAGTTTTTACGTAGATACTAGTAAACCTCTATAAACGTCATTAATGAAACTTAGTTGAAACCTTTTCACATATAAAGAGAGCCGTAAAACTTTTAATTATTTTGGTGGAAACAGTTCGAGAGACTGCAAACATAAAGCTTGCATTCTTCTCAAGCCGCACGATACCCGCAAACAGTAAGTGCCTCATTTCAGAGTGTTGTAAAACAAGCGTAACCGGTGTTCTTCTAACTCACCGCGAATATGTACCCGTACCTTATTTTGATATAAAATCTCTTTTTATGATTATACGAATTTCCTACAAAACTTTGATTATATTTTGGTAATTCATCTGATATATTATACTAGCGGATATAGCCTAGTGCTGAGAACTTCGTCTATGTGCGTTTTAAGTAATTAAATAACACTTGCCTGTCTTCCCAGAATGAGAAGGGTTAACCCGAGGTCATAGTGCACCACGTTGGCCAATTGCAGATTGGTGGACTTAATACGTGTGTTCTAAAACATATGAAGAACTCTCAGGCATGCAGGTTTCCTCACGATGATTTGCTTCACCGTTGAAGCAAATTATATTTATTTTATTTTTATTTTATTTTATTAATTATATAATTATATTTATTTAGTTTTCCTTGTATTTTCCTTTTTTTGTTGTGTTGCAATAAA
The DNA here is from genome assembly GCF_905163445.1 of Pararge aegeria. Lineage (NCBI taxonomy): Eukaryota > Metazoa > Arthropoda > Insecta > Lepidoptera > Nymphalidae > Pararge > Pararge aegeria. Next base: position 11,735,854 of record NC_053189.1, read on the forward strand.
GTTTTTCTATTCTATTCTATTCTATATTTTAATTGCTTAAAACGCACACAACTTACAAAAGTTGGAGGTGCGTGCTGGGATTCAAACTCGGCAGCCCTAAAATGAAGTCGAAGTCCTACCCACTGCGCTGTCACTACGCTATCTCTGCAGTATAAATAGTTGCAGGAGATATATCTATGAAACACATTTATCTTTTAAAATATTTTTTATCTTATTAATATCTATTCGAGAGGATCTATTAGAGGAGGAGGCGAGGCATAGTAGCAACATCGCAAATCAATCGATTTCGCTGTCTAAGCATCGTTAGCTCAAGTAACTGGATAGTTGAACGACTTTGGAAGTTCAAATGTGACCTTTACCTTACCTCGTGCCCGTGAGAGCACGTTAACCCGCTGTTTCCTATTATTATCGATAACACTTTTTCATAATATTTTTTTTACTGTTTGTACAAACGTTGTTGAACGTCGAAATAAAAGAACATAATTTATCATTGGGACATACGTATCCGCTGCTCCAATGCGGCATGGCGGGCTAAGTAGCACAATGTTTATGTAAGCATATTTTTAAACAGAATATTATAAAGAATGATAATTTATAGGATGAACTAAAAAAGACGGTAATTTAATAAATATTTGCAATGGTTTTGGTTTTCAACATAATAATTTAGATCTACTTGTAACTCTCCTAGTTAGCTAGCTCCTAGTTCCACCTGTTTTAGCTACTATAATTATAACTACCATTTTGTTTGAGAGTTAATAAAGGAGTTTGTTAACCGGACTAACTGCGGTGCAGTTGCTATAACTGTAGCATAAAAACAAATTTGTTAAATCAAATAATTTAGTAATTTACTACCTTTATATTTTTTATTTCGTGCCTGGTTTCGCTGAAAAAGTGTGAATTCTCTATGAACCATATTAATAACAAACTACAAATAAATAATAAATACGACACTAGGTATATCAGTGATTTTAACTGAAGAACCTATTTAATATAATACATAATGTGTGGTCAGTACAGTAATAACTCAAATAACCTACCTACCTACGTAAGCCGATTAAAAGCTGCGTATCATACCGGAATGAGAACCATGTATCCTAATGAAAAAACATTTAATTGTTAAACATTCTATATACAAGAAAGTATTTAAGAGGTCAGTAATCAAATAACTACTTACTTAAGTTGGTTTCAGTATATGTGAAAACGTTAAAATAACAATAAAATTTCTAGCTAGCGTTTCTATTTCAAGATTGTATAAGTAATCCGTGTTTATGTCAAGTGCCTGTTTTAAAGTGTTGTAGAGCAAACTTAACCTGCGCTCTTAAGACTTAACACGGTACGCCGCGTAAGCCCTGTTTAAAGCAGTTATAGTCGTACTTGCCTAAATAAAGAAAAAAATACTAACATCATACTTACCTTCACCTGTAGGTACTCTGTCTTTGTTTAGATAATTTACCACTTAAATGTAAACATTTAATAGTATTGGCTTAGCCTTGGAAATCGGCATCATTACCGACACTAACAACCCGTACAACTTATCGAAGTTATGTGTGTTTTAGTAGTTAAACACAGTGGTTTTTCGTAGTTAACATCGATAGCCACTTTAACCAAAATATAAATTCAAATTATTATTAAAAGTTACTGAAACGCACTTATCTACGATTTTTTTTATACACTATACGAAAAATCATCCTCATCATTATCATATGAAACGGCTGCAATAAATTGAATAGATACCGCCGCAGCACGACGTTAGCGTAAATCTGTAAAAAATCACATACAAACTTAACATATTTTACGTTACGCAAGAGTTAACTTTGTTAACGTGATAAGTTACATCCGAGACGCTGAACGTTGATATTGGATAAGATCAACTGCTGAGTTTTTTGCTGGCAAGACTCGGTAGATTCTGGCTTTCGAACCGGTGGTAGAGTCACTACAAACAGACATACTTGACGTATCAAAAGTGGCCGAAGCAGTTGTAAATAGGCCGACTTAATAATATATAAACAACTTTCGAATGGTTTTGAATTTGAACCCGATGTTTAAATTTTCTAAGACCACCGTACCCAGTGGGGTCTTTTATGTGGCAGTTACCAAGTTTGATTCCCGTTGGTGATAAATTTGGGGCATCATAACATATACTTCGGCTGCAGCTGATTACTACTCGTATAAAACAGAAAAAGTCGTACCGCCTAGTGGCTTAGCATTTCGGTACAGAAATCACCTAAACCATTTGAGTCATTGATCTGTTTATGGCTGAGTAAAACCATTTATTAGCCAAACACCTCAGTCTTAATATTTATTGCATCATCACTTTTAATAGATAAAACATGAAGCAAAAATCTAATTCGTTATTAAAATTAACCACCATCACCCTTAGCCCACTGTTCGGAGTTAAGGTTTCAGAGAATAAACCCACCATGCTGCCCCAGTGCAGGTTAGCTTTAATGATTTTTATCACATTTTAGTGATACGTAGACAGACAGCTTAATATGCTCTAATGCTTTCAGGAAATTAGCGGGATGGTACTAAGATTTTTTTAACCGAGAAAGGTAAAACAAACAAACAACTAAACAATTCTCGAATCGACTCGGGAATAGAACCCAGGACCTTGTGATTTGTTATTTGCTAAAAAAATATAAATATAAATTTTATTTCAGAATATAACTACCAAAAAATAATACATAAAATGTACCTATATGTATATGTTCTTTTAAAAATATACTTTATAACTGGAATATACCAATAACTGGAATAGAATTTTTCAATTAGTCCTCCGAGAATCGACTGAAGCTCCCGGAGGACGCGACGAGGTTCTCTATAGAAATTATTTTCACATAACATTTTTTAGTTGATAGTATAAGAAGAAGCTGTTTTGCAATAAATTTTAATCCTAGGTAGGTATATGATTAATACGTGAAAGTAGTTAAAATGTAATATGGTACTTCGTTTTATGAACCTTATAATTTTTAGGTGATGTAAAAGGTGGAAAAGGTGTTTGTTAGGACGTCGGGAGACCCGGGGACCCAGGGAGGCCGGGATTCGTACCCAGGCATGCACCTCGAATTATTGCGATTGCATATAAGTGATTCAAGCAAATAAAAATCACTTAAAAACGATGAAGGAAAACATCATGAGTAAACATGCGTGAGAGTTATGCGTTTTGTTCTCAAAGGCGTACGAAGCCCACCAATCCGCACTTGGCCAGCATGGTGCACTACGGCCTTAACCCTTCTCAGTCTAAGAGGACCACCATACCCAGTAGTGGGTTGATAAATCATGATGATGGAATAGGTAAACTTCAAACTCATCTCTAACGATGTGAGACGTGACCCTTTATGTGGTAGTTACCAGATTCGATTCCCGTCGGTGATATATTTGGGGCATTATAATAGCTGATAACTACTCGTATAATACCGACAAAGTCCTACCGTAATGCTAAGCCACTTGCTTAGCATTACGGTACGGAAAAGCGATTGGATTGTTAGTTATAAACTCATAGGCAGTTGAGGTATTTATTCTGTGATTCTAGTTTGAATTGCAAATATTTACTTAAGTTTGACACGTTTTATGTAACGTGCATTGATTCGTGACTGTGTTATAAGTAGAATATGATGTGTTTGCATCAAACAGTGATAATTGTAACGTGAAACTGAAGCGCCAATAGCATTAATGAAGGTTGATTAGTCTCAGCGGGATGCAAATTAGTTTTGTGCAACGTATGAAATCTGTGATTTGGTAAAATACTGTAAAACGTTTTCGTTCATATCAGACAATATATAATATGTACCTACTTTAATAAATAAGTATTAATTTAATGTTTCCTAACAATCATAATTATCGACACATTATGAAACCACGGGTTCACCCCCTCTCAGAGCGAGAAGGGCCGTATACCACGGCTGGCCAAGTGCGGATTGGTAAACTTTTCGCGCCTTTGAGAACATTATAGGACTCTCAGGCATGCAGATTGCTTAATCAAGTCGAATCATGTCGAATCAAGTGATATTAAGTATCTTAAAAAATGTGTATTTATTGACTTGAACACGACAGCGAGTATTCAGATTCTGCCCGTGACATCCAACTTGACATCTCGTATCTACGCAGTCCCGTCGTGACCACGATCCACGCAACTGGGTCGAAATATCGACAAATCCAAAATATTATCGTGGTATGTACCCGTTGAACTATACTTAAGAAATTTATTGACTTATTAATATTTTAAGTTATGAGAAGTATACGCTACCAACATATCTATTTGTAGAAATATATACGAGTCGTTAAGCGCTCTCTGGTAAGAGACTTTGGCCGTGGCTAGTTACCACCCTACCGACAAAACCGTGTCGCCAATCGATCGATTAAGCGTTCCGGTACGCTGCCGCGTAAATACCGATTAGGGGGATATGGGTTTGATCTAACTGCCATAACCCTGAAAGGTTTGTCCACTACCATTGCTGTATCACCTCTTACCATCTAACTAACACCATCTGGTGGTAGTTAAGGTCTCATGTTAATTTTTCAGGATTATTTTCAAGCTACGAGTATACCAAAGGAAAATGATATTATGTATTTTATTTGCTCTTAGCTAAATGCCTGCAGCTTTCATTCTAGACGCGGGTATAGGTACCACGCGTAAAGTTTTTAATCTCACGGACTATCAGAAATTCGAAGCAGATAAAGTTGCTGGATTATGTTTAATCTATCTATATCCGCTTGTTTGTCAAAAAATATATAATAAAATATCATGCCGTTGTCTATATATATATATCTCAGAATTTTCATTGTGAGCACATCACCCGACCGACGGACGGTTCGCTGTCTAGAGACATAACTACGACAAATTATTATTCTCTCATTCCAACTTGTTCCATATCTCGCCAAAAGTAACTACGACAATAAATACAATTATTTATTTTTGATTAATTGAGCTTTCTGAGACCAGGACTGTGGGTTCGATTTCCACAACTGGAAAATGTTTGTGTGATGAACATGAACGTTTTTTAGTTACATGGTTTTTCTGAATATTATAAGTTTGTCTATATTATGTATGAAAATATTCGTCAGTCATCTTAGTACCCATAACACAAGCTACGCTTACTTAAGGCTAGGTGGTGTTGAGTGTATTGTCCCGTATATTTATTTATTTAATGTTGAAATTTTATTTGACCCCCTAATGACATAAAATGAGGTTTTGTGTAGTGTGCCAAAGAAATAAAATAACGATATTTTAGAATCTCGGTGAATGTAAGTACTCACTAACTTTACCGAAAGAGTAATTCTCTTCGAGGGATATCTTTACTGCGTTGGTCATGTGCTTAGCATGTTCAACTACGATTCACGACGTCCTGCGTTCGATTTCCGTGGCGGGCTAAATATTTTCTGTAAAAATAAGTTCCGTGCCATTTGACATTAGTCAACAATCATTTTTTTAATCATTTCTCTTAGTTAGTCAACTCTCTCTGAGTCATTTGGTCATTTGACTCGTCATTTGGCTCTCATTTATGCCGTGCCTCACAGTGCTTTAAGCTCGAACCCCGTAAATTATCATTTACATGTGATAGTAATAGCTAAGCCAGCTGCAAAGTAATGGAAATTAACTAAATACCTGGTATTTTAGCCCACCCGGGAATGGAACCCAAGACCTCGTGGTCCGTAGTCAAACATGTTAACCACAAGTTCACAACAATTAAGAAGCAGTTTTGTGAACAGGCTTTCAAACTTATATATGCTGATTTTACGTTGATTATGGTCAACCATACCTCGTATAGAACATAGGTTATACTACCGTATTACCATAGGTAGGTATAGTCAACCATAATACATATGTATGAACTATAACAATATTGTTGAACATATTCTATCAACTTAATCAATTAAGTTGGTAGAATGTTGGCAGAATCTATCGTACCTGCATAGTCTGTATAATGATATACTGTTCATAGGTATATAAATTATCAAACGAATTCCAATGAGAGTTCAGCGAACCGTAAGAGGGTCCACAGGAACAGTTTTTGTTGTTGAAATCGCTTGTTTCGTCATACAAACGTGCACCAAACTTTCCTTTACAATTTTCATTTGGTTAAGTCGATGCAGGTGTTGCTAATACCCGCTTTGCTTTGATACATATTTTCATTAGACATTCTCAGGTAGGTACTACATTGTCAAGGAAAAATATTATATTTACGAAGAAAGTGAATTAAATGTGAATTAGACATTTCCTTTAGGTACAGCATTTTAGAAAAATTTAAAAATTGAAAAAAAACGGTGGAGTGGCATGTAGCAGGCGCGACATACAAACTTTCGAAAACAAATTCAAATTACATGCACACTTGCACCCGTGCGAAGCAGGGGCAAGTTGATAGTAATGAATATTTTCACATTTTAATCTCTTCTAATCTCGGCGATGGCAATTATTTAACTTTCGGTTTGTTTAAAAAAAAAAACTTTTCACAAAAATCAAATCCCTACTGATATTATAAATGTCAATGTAAGTTTGTTTGTTACGCTTTCACGCAAAAACTACTTAACCGATCCTCATAGAGTGATACTTTGTACACATATTCTTGGAAGTGTTAGAAGTAATATAGGATACTTTTTATCTCGATATTAAGATCGGTTCCTTTGGGAGAGGGGATGAAAGTGTTTGACGATTTTACACCATAACTCCGACAAATTATAACCGATTTAAATAACTATTTTTGTACTATGGAGGTTATAATATGTATTTTATTTTGCCCAAACTGTGGTTGGGGATAGAGGACAGAACTCCTCAGCGGACAGCAGCAAACCCCTCATTGAAGGCTTACTGAACACTTTAAATTTTTTTGGAACTACAACTAAATTTAATGCCACATCAAAAAACAAAATCAAACGCAGACGAAGTCGCAGGCAACAGCTAGTACAAAACAATACAAAATAATTTTAATAATCGTACCCACGACCTCAAGGTCCATATTTTAACATTCTTACCACTAGATCATCGAGGCAGTTATCATCCATAAGCCTATAAACTTCCCACCCTATAGGGATTGAGAGCTTAGACCTTCTACCGACGCTGCTGCAATGCGGAATTGAAGGCAGCTACTTCCATACCTACCGGGTGGCGCAGTGGGCAGCGACCCTGCTTTCTGAGTCCAAGGTCGTGGGTTCGGTTCCCACATCTGGATAATGTTTGTGTGATGAACATGAATGTTTTTCAATGTCTGGGTGTTTATCTGTATATTATAAGTATTTATGTGTATTATATTCATAAAAAAATATTCATCAGCTATCTAGTATCTAGTAGTACCCATAACACAAGCTACGCTTACTTTGGGACGATGTGTGTATTGTCGTAGTATATTTATTATTATTTGTCGTAGTACTTATATTATAAATGCGAAACTGTGCCTAGTTTGTGATGAAATTTTGCACATATTATACTTACAGCCTAGAGATGGACATAGGATACTGGGAGTTTTAAATAATTGCATTTGTTAGCTCATCATATCAACCGTTACCATTACCGGCTCACTACAGGCCATGAGTCTCACCTTATAAAGGGAAACGCTTAGACCACAAGTTCACCACGCTGGCCCAGTACAAATTGGTGGACTCCATACGCGTTTGAGAATATTATGTAGAACTCTCAGGTATGCAATTTTCCGCGGAGTTTTCCTTTACCGTTGAAGCAATTGATATTTTGATTATTTAAAAATGCACATAACTTGGAAATTTTATAGGTGCGTGCTGGGATTCGAACTCGGCACACCGAAAGTGAAGCCAAAGTCCTAACCACTGCGCTATCGTCGCTTCACCTGTTGTTACCTATACAAGGGTTGAAAACTCGGCTTAGCAAAATTTTGCAAAGAGATGGCTTGCATCTTGTAGACGAGACTAATTAAAATATATTATCGCATTTTGGCGTAGATAAACTGGTATGACTTAATTAGATACAATATTGGGTACACAGCACTTCGGTATTGGTTAGAAGATAATAATTATGACTTGATTATATATGTAATAAATTATATATTATGTTGTTTAAATGTATCTAATGGATTTGGGCATGCTGTGCGTGAACAAAGAAACACAAATGAAGTGACAGTTCTATGGGCTATACCAATTCCTTAAACTCTCATAAAGAAGTTCTATCCTTTCCTCCTAATATTATAAATGTTAATGTAAGTTTGTTTGTTACGCTTTCGCGCGAAAACTACTTAACCGATCACCATGAAACTTTGTATACGTATTCTTAGAGGTATCAGAAGTATTATAGGATACTTTATATAAAAAAAAAATTTGTTTTACCAAAGATAACAAAATGTTTGTCGAAAATCTCATGTATGTCTATAGGTGTAGACTATGCACGCTGCGTCCCGAAATTTACGCAGGCGTAGCCGCAGGGAATATCTAGTTAAGAATAAATTAATTTTACCAGCACCAACATATCCCGAATTAACCATACAAGCGCAAAAAAGAGTTTAGTATAATAACGTACTTCAAGTTAGATTCCATGATAGGAGGTATAAGTCATAAAAATGTATAAAGGTACCTAAAATAAGGTTATCGTGTTAAAAAAGTCAGTTTACTCGTTAGATTATCCAATCACAACTCTGTTAATGTATTTGCACAAATTTAACTGTGGTTACTAACGATACGATGAAAATTTATTTAGCTATTTCATTTGATATTTTCTGGTATCATTATACTAAATATTATATATCATTAAACAATTCCCATTACAAGCATACAATTCACATAACAATTACCTTGTACCGATTTATCTACGGGTAAATCATCTTTCTAGCAAAAACAAAAACGATTTTTCTGCCACTCACAAGATAGCGATTTTTTTTTAATTATCAAATTCTATAATTTTCAATAAGACTAAGTGGAATGTCTTCTCAGGTTTTCAAAAACCACATAGGCAGGACACAATTCATCAATTTAAACAATGAAATTAAACAGTTTATTTTAATCTATGCTTTCATTTATAAAGAAGTATTTCATTGATAACATTTATTTATTTGCACTATTTAAAAAATACTTAATACTTTTTCTTTGTACCTTTTTTACATGAATTTGTTTGGCACTTTGTGAAACTGTTGCCTTTGAATTCTGTCGCAGTTTTTATTAATTTCAATAAAGTTAAAAGCTTCAATCGGACCATCATTAGCAGGTATTTAGCCTTTTCCCGGTTGCGGTTTTCAGTCAATTTGCCGAGTGCATTTCCATCTGTGTCCAGCACTCGCCGATCCAAATATGCTTTATTAATTATTTATGAAATTAATTCCAATCGTAAAAACAACATGACCGATCTATCAGAGGTATACCCACAATCTTTATTGAATTAGCGGATCAGTTAGTTCATCATTTCATCTGGTGTATTCGCTATAAGCCGAGAGGGTGTGCGCAATTTTCAAGGGGTGCTTGATTTAAGCTGCAAGTTGGGAAATATCTCATGTGATGGAGTCGTGGTGCTGTAACGCCTCTTAAATCTAAGCAGACGCACACTAAAACAACTTTTCTGCGATAACGTGCTGGCCTTAGGAAAAAGCGCGTGATCAAAGAATGAAAAAGAGCGAATAATCATAATATAACTTGTTGCCAATGTCAATCACGCCCTTAAAGGTTAATAAAGACGTAGTAGAATGACACAAAAGTTAAGGGACGTTCTGGATAAAATGGTAGATCAGTTCAACTCAGCCGAAGAATTGTATGAATTAAACTATTGAATTTAAGTGAACATGACAAACTTCATTGACCGAGTGAAAAATGTGGTCATGATTACATTGTATTTAAATTATTGATATTTATATACGGTTTTGCATGCTTAGTGAAGATGGGTGTATGATATTATAAATGTTTAAGTGACTGTGAGATTTGTTTATGAATTTGATATGTTCATAAAGCACGAAACTTTTATCGATCTTGACGAAATATGGCAAAAACATAGCTTACGAGTATATCCTAGAGCCAGGCATAAGACTCTCTTTATTCTGGAATAACAAAATTATCTTTGTTATCCATGCGAGATTTGAAACTAAAATTATACCGAAATAATCTTTTTAACTAATGATTTCCGAATTATGGTAAGCATTGAGACAAACACAGACGCAGTAGCTGGCAATAGAACTGATGATTATAAGAATTTTACAATTATTATAATCATCACAAATTATCTTTTTCGCTCATGAATATTTCGTGCTTAAATATTCCCTCAAATTAGTTCGTGTTCTCTCGGGCTACTGTTTTCGACATGAAAATTAAATGCGCTAGAGTCCATTTAGTAGTCATACACAAAGAGGAAAAACATTACGGGTGAAAACACAGATATCTATACATTCATGTGGAACCAAATATAGTCGTGTCTATGAACAGAATACTATAAGCACACGACTCAAGTAACTCAACATGCGCAACGTGTCTTTAGGACTAATAGGTTACGTGTTAAAAATGCGTGTGTTCAACTTATATTCAATGAAAGTATAGTAACGACCCTGTAAAAAAATCATTTAGTGTTTTAGTTTTTTATTGCATATACGTCTTTTCATTCGAGCCTTACAAGTGTGATATATTCATAATTTAGCTATATAATTAAACATTTATGTCCAAATTAAACGTATCTAAATCTTCCCATTTGAAATCTGCAGGGGTATTACGTATCTCGCCACAGGCTTGTGACAGGCGTAAATCTTGCAATCACTGCTGGCAAACGTCACTTTTGATTATTTGTTATATGGAAAAGTGACGTTTGACAGCATGGATTGCAAGATTTACATCTGTCGCAAGCCTGTCGCGAGATACGTAATCACCCTGCCGTTCCATAGGACATAATATACACATGTCACTATACACCAATATTGTATGCATTGTCAGCTATCTAAATCATCACGAAAGTTGATAAAAGCGTTTTTCAACTTTCGTAATGCAGGTAAGGGAGCTAGCGTAATTTCCTTTTTTTAGAGATCTGGCTACTAGATCGGTGCGAAGACGTTCCAGTTTCAGAATGGGAGTGTAGCACATTTCGATAGCTTCTGTCTTCGTACATTTCCTTTTATTTTGTACATCTACAATTTACCCCTTGACTACAATCTTACCTAAGGGTAAGTAATTATGCCCATACCTACCTCCAATTACCGTACCGTACGCTGAATAGCTTAACGGCACGTCTTTGTCGCTTAGATGGTAACTAGCCACGGCTATAGTCAGACCAAGTAGAAGACATAATATAAAGTTACAGGTGTTCCGGTTTGTACACCATATCAACATTAGCTTAGAAATTGTTTAAAACTCATCCCAATCAACCCATCTCATTATTTAGAGACACTTTCATTTATTATAAGAGTCGATGTCACTCACTAACTTTAAAGCAGTAATATTCCAGAGTCCATCACATATGAATATTATGACATTACGAGACGGTTTTATTGCGTTGCGGACAGACGTGGCCCAGGATTAGGTGGAGTTTGCGAAATTCACGCGGAAATATAATAAACGTACACCTTCCTTCCCATACGAGCTCTCTTAATATGCCATCTTTATGACATCCTCTCCTATAATTTACGCCGTTAAAGCTTTCGTGTTAGCGACCTATTAAAAGCACATTAAATATTCTTCAAACCTTTAATATTATTTTAAATCCAAATATATTTTACACCTACGTTATAAAAGTGCTCAATGCTGGGTGCATTTAGTGTTAGAAATAAGAGTTCAGACTCTATTTGAGCTGTGTAATAGCTATAGTCGAATATTCTAGAACAATAGTCGCATTAGGTGATCGATTGGGTGGCATTTTCGACGGTACAACTCGAGATTCGATTCCGGGAAATATAAAAAACAAATAAAAACTAGCTGGATACATTATTTTACTAAAAAGTTTGCAACTCTTTTAATGTCATCAAAACCAGCCAGATGCATAAAGTACAGCCAAAGAGATTTTATTATAGTAGAAGTTTATATATTCTATATGCGAAAAGACTTTTTCCCTGACCTAATAATAATAACTATTATTACTTATTCATTCTTCTAAGGAGTATTCTGAGCGAATGAAGTTTTAAGCCTGAAATATAACTTTGGTAAACATTTTATGAAGATGTACTTACGGAGATTGACTACGGGCACCTAATCCGAACAACAAGCTAATAGCTAGTAGCTACTCAAAACAGTACAATTTTCGACTACCACTGTAGTACCTAAGTACAATAGTTTACAGAAGCGGTTTTTGTGCTTTTTTACTTTTTCCGGTTCTCTTAATTAAGTAACAGAGTTAATTTAAATCTAGTTCAACTTTTCAGCTTACGTTTTAAATGCATGCACAGGTAGGCACGTATGGCGTGTGAAAGTTTTTTTAAAAGAGAAGCGTAAAAAATGGTCACAATGCAACGTTGGCCGTGCTACAAATTAGCTGCCAATTCCATCGAACACACTATTATAAGTTGTGCCATTGTTTTACTGTTTTTAGAACTCGCACCAAGTTAGATTAGCTGCGTTCTGAGTGAATGCAGTATTCACGTCGAATGCTCATGTTTTTATCCTGCTATACAGTATAAACATAATTGGATTATGTAAACTAATTTTGACTGTTCATTCTTTATATATGCCGTTCTTTTTCTGATACAAAGCGTTAATTATGCCTAGTAATGTTAGTCTCTCACAGCTTTTCTGGTGCCTCGTTGGTCTAGTGGTTTCCGACCCCAGGTGTTTTCTGTTAAAGAATTTTTAGTTCTAGCCCGGAGTCAGGGAATTGGCGGTGTAAACCCCCGTGCTTGGGAGTGCACATTAAGCGTTGCGTCGGTCCGGCTATTATCACTAACCTGTGACGATAGTAGGTAAACTCACCAACACGCACTGTAACAACATGGTGGGTCTATGCTCTGAATACCGCCTCTCCTATGAGAGAGGAGGCCTGTGCCCAATAAAAAGTTAATAAGAGATGAGGCCTGTGCCCAATAAAGAGTTAATAAGAGATGCATGAAGATGATGATGACAGCCTCTTTGGGGTAGTGGTATTTTCTGAGAAACTATTTGTTAGGAAATTCTAATTCCAGAGAGTCCAATTTGAAATTTATAATCAAATTTTTAAGGTGGCCCAGGTATGGATACAATTCATATTTTTTTCAAGCCACATTCTTCTTCCGATATTACGCTTTAACTAATATCTTAGCACCATCCCTGAGCTAGGAAATTAACTTTGTAGAAATTTTTAAACCAACCTATATACCTATATATGGCAATTTTTATTATCTATTCCCGTGCCTCGACTCGAAAAGCAAGTTAATCCATCTGCTCGGTTATCACCAAATTTTGCAGAAACTATTGCATAAAAAAGCAATGATAGATATTTTATTTATTGGAAATGAACAAACATGTTACCGAAGGCCGGTAAATCCTCGTCAAACGGGGCGCGTGTTCTGCGTGCTGGAACCGCCGTTGCCGGGATCTCGTCCTTGTCGATTGTATAACCGACTAGCCGCTCATATTATTACCATTAAAACAATATTACCTACCACATCTGTTTACACTGAATATTTGCTTGTGTTATTGACTTAATTATCTCATGCCTCTTTCTCATAGGAAAGATACCCTCCACGCTGCGATTTTATATTGATTTCTCCTACTAGATCACTGCGGTCTATTTTGCATAAAAATAGGTATTGTATGTATATTTAATAAATCTGAATCAACGACGAACATTCAATTTTAATCTCATATAGTGGACTCTTGGTAAATATTGGGATGGATCATTGTAGAACGAAAAATGGAGATTGATATATCGGTATTACCATTTATGCAAGGAAATGCACGAATAGATTAGTGAATGCCGGTAAATACTCGTCAAACAGTGCGCGGCTCGTGCGTGCCGCTATCGCCGTTGCCGGGATCTCGGCCCTATGCCGATTGAATACCGGCTAACCGCTTATGGTTTTCCCAGCACTTGGGGCAGATAATTTTAAATTTGTATCTGGATAGGATATTAATTTCCTCTTTAACCTAGTGCTTAGAATACGGGAAGAATACCAAGAAGAGTATACGCGACCAAAATGCAAATGTCGAGATGGATTTGCAGTGTGGCAAGAATGGAAAAGTAATGCAATGAATGAGGGATGTTTACAAAAGTAGTATCAACGTAGCACAGAAACGATGAGGAGAAATAGACTGCCGAGGTAGGGTCCACCCTCGACGGGAAGAACCACAGAAGAGATGGATCGATTGCGTAAAAACATATGCGTGCAAAAGGCGTGATTAGTGATTCTAGTTAAGATATAATAGAAATGAGTGGAGATCGTGTCGACCACCTTAGGGCTGGATAAGAGCAAAAATACGAAGTCTATAGTCTTACGAAGTCTATGTTCAACTACGGAATTACGCGTAACACTGATAGTTGTCGAGTAATTAATATATAATATGTAACTAGCATTTGAAAGCTCACTGATATAAAATGAATGGTTTATGCTAACGTGCATGTGACCTTCACAAGGACATAAAATGGAAAAGCCATAAACGAGTTAAGCGACAATGTTAGAGTAGGCCGCCTTTTGCGCATGTATGAAGTGCACATCACTGTGCGGATGTAACGTCAGTTTACCTACGTGAAAACTTAAACTAAGGCATCATACAGATTATTAAACCGTCAGCAAACATCGAACAGAGCGAGGCTTTGCGTGCCGGTGGTACACCAACGGGGATCTTGCTATAACCCCAAAATATGAGACATGTATGTCTAAGGTTGTCATCTACATATGTTCAAACGTAGGTACGTTATGTGAACATGTGTATTGCTTTTTTTTTATATTATCTCGGATCTTAGTATTTTATCCGTGTTCCCAGGCCGTATTCGACTTACCAGAATAACTAATGTAATTTATATAATTTATTTTAGTTTATGAATTGCGAAACTTTTTTTATTTTATTTCGACTGCAATCATATTATTATTTCTGTGACATTTATAGTAAATTCAAATTTTAACTCACTGAATATTTTTTAGAATTACACCTAAATAATTATTTATATATTTGCATGCCGATATGGTAGAATATGTTTTAACTAGAAAAGTTATTGTGATTTTTTTAATATCATTTTTGTACAGACATTTCTCTACTCAATGAATCCCGGAATAACCTGGTGTTATGGTGTTATATCCCACCGACATACTCAATAGCCTATGACAGTCCACAGGATGCTGCCCACAGGATGCTGCCCGGTCTCCCTCCTCGTATGAACTCCCTGGAAAATGGGGTGACAAATGTATTCTGATCTACAGTCACGACACGGTATAGTAATGTTATAATATTTACCCATTTCCAACTAGCCGTGCTTATAACATGGTTTATTGATAGGCATGGCCGAGACGCACAAACATATTAGTCCAGATCGGTAATTCCTCGTCAAACGAGCGAAGGCCGCACGTGCCAGAGGCGTTGTTGCCTGGATCTCGCGCCTACGCGGAATGCATAACCTTCCGTGGCTGTCATGGCACCCAAGGACAAGGACGTTTGTTGCTAACGGGGCAACTTTGCTTATAAACTAACTAGGTATAACTTTTACTAGTATTCCAGATAGGACCTCAACTCTGCTGTTACTATAATTACTATAGTGTCCCAGGGGTCGATCAATGAGTTAAACGATATAGTATATAATATGTGCATAGTACATACTACGAATGAAAAATCGTTTATAAACATTTAATTTGTGTAATCCAGTTCATGTATTATTATTTATGTAGTTATTCGTTTTGTATTTGTTTTTATTATGCAGTCTGTTTTCCTAATGTTTTCCTAATCCTAAGGATGGCTGACAGAGATGCTATAAGAGATAAGGCCGCGTTTTGTGTTCTGATTCTGTTTTTGTTTTCCATTTTACTTTTATTTCTTCAAATTGTGGTGTGCAAATAAAGAGTATAAATAAATAAAAATAAAATAAAACATAAATAAACGTACGATAACTTTTCATTATATTATTCATATATTATGCTAGATAGCCTAGTGGTAAGTACCTTGAGCCTCCCTTTTACGGGGACCGAGTTCTATCCCCGGCACGCACCTCGCAATTTTCAGAGTTAATTTAAACAAATTAAATATAACTTATATATGTTACAGGAAAACATCGCAGGGAAACTGCATGCTCTCCATAACTTGGTGGTAGATTATAGCTTTGACCCGTCTCATTCTGAAAGGAGACTCGTGCTCTGTAGTGGGTCGGTGATTTGCTGATAATGTTGATGGACATTCAAACATTCATTTCAATTTATTTTTGTAAATGTTGACGGCCGACTGGCGCAGTGGGCAGCGACCCTGCTTTCTGAGTCCAAGGCCGTGGGTTCGGTTCCCACAGCTGGAAAATGTTTGTGTGATGAGCATATGTGTGTGTAGATAAAGTAGCAAACTTTTTCTATAATATTAATAACTAGCTGACCCACTGAAAGATTATATATTTTCTCACTGCGACGGTGAGAACCTTCCCTAGAATTCCATGAATATTTCAAGACCTAAATCAGATGGTCGAGCCCTTTTCGAGTTTAAGTGGAACTAACAAACATCAATTCATTATTATATATATATGCAGAAGATAGAATCATGAATGGCAATTGCTAATGAAAAGTTTGACAGTTAAATACGCCAATGGTTAGTGGTGGCAGTGGTGACAGTTAAAATAATTTTTAAACGTAAGTTTATAACGGTTAGTTACAGCGTAGTTTGAATTATATTGGCTACTGGGTCTCGCAAGTCATCTGAGTACATTTTATGAGCATCTAATAAAATTTTTATCGTGTAACAGTAAAGAAGCAATCAGTCTGTTGGATATTGGCCTGCAGGGTCCGTAAACACGCGCATTTTATGTTTGTACTAACCGCTTTTCATAGATTTGTGAAATAATTCCCGACTAAATTACGCATAAGGATCGGTACCCGTCGTTAATCAAATCATTATCGTTCAGTAAGTCTTACTTATTAATCATAGCATGTTACAAGATGAGAATAATCATTTTATCTATGACACTTTTCATAAAAAATATAAAGTTACCGTACAACTGAACCATGTAAGGCTAAGATTTAGTTTTAATTAGCATACCCTCTATGGTGTAAAATAATTTAAGCAAAATCTCTAAAGTTTGCAAGGCAAAAAAATATACGGAGGTTTATTATACATACCGTAGTTAAAACTAAAATAACGTATTTAACCTAACCCTACCTAAATAGCATAGTTTTTTACAAAAGAGTTGAAATAATAGTTTTTAAATTTTATAGGAGCTTCATCAGAAAGAACGAGTTAAACTAACTAGAACTAATAAATAGTTTTTTTTTAATAACCACTTGGACTTCGGCCTTAACCTCTTCTCATTGTGGGAGGAGACCTTTGCTCGGTTGTGGGTCGGTAATGAGTTCTCATAACTAGTTAAAGGAAATGAAAAAAAATCCTTACAAACTAATTTAGTTTGCAACTGTTTTGAAACCTCGGAGAGCGAAAACCTCAAAACAGACTCACACTTGCATCACGTCATAACGCCAGTGAAATCTCGGGTAAAACGGCGCGGCGTAGCACAGCTAGCTAGCTTTGAAATAATATGATTGCCACAACACAGTCATGGCAATTAGCATCTTCGAATAAATCGTTTGTCCTGCCTGTAATCTTATGTCACTAAGTTGAAATTGAATCCAACTTAATTTCATTTTAATAATATTTTCCGCGGCTTTGCAAAAAAATACAGAAGAAACGATTCATTTCACATAAGCCAACGCAAAAAAGCGCGCTCGGTTGCGCAAACCGACGAACTGTTCAAATCGTTTAGTAAACGCCGAATAGGTTGTATACAGGTGAGGTACAACGATTTTAATCGAATGGAAACGGAACAAAGTGAAAATGTACACCTCAATTATTCCAGCAGCTGCGTGTGGACAAATAGCCCGCGTCAACATAAACCATCCTAATATACTCTGATGCTGAGCCAACGGATACACTTTCATAATACCTAATTATACTTTACTGTAAACTGAAAATCTAAAGCATTAAGTTGAAATAGTTTGATTCTTTATTCATACCTAAACTATATAATTAAAATACTTAATTATATGTATTTTTCGACAAAAATTTTATCCCATATTCAGCCCATGTAGGTAACATTTTTAAAGACTGTAGAAAACGTATTCCTTTATTTTTAACTGAAAGAAAAAATACCATTTTTGTGGATATAAAGGACAATCATTCTCGAATGCTGCTTTATTTTTTTATGATTAATGTTTTATGCCTAACAAAGAAAAAAAAACCTGTTTAATTTTGACATAAAATGCTTACAGCGTAGCGTAATAGATATATATGCGTCAATAGCACTTTGCACCTTGTCAATGTCACGTGCATTTTTATTTCTTTTTAGAAATAAAGATTTACTTAAACATTTAATATTTTAATTAAATGTTATATTCTATTATTTTACGTAAACATAGTTTTGTTTTTTAAAACACAGTAACATCAAAACACGAAAATAGACTATCGTTTTGAAAAATATACCTGCCAGGTAGGTACCCATTTTTAATTTTCGCATAAACATTACAAGTGATTGGAGACTGAAAAAAGCAATCTTGGTTATCGGTGCCGTGGTCGGCAACGGCATCGAAGCGGCATCAAGTAAACAACCGGGTTCGTCCTGCATTTCAATCGACTCTATTTGTATTTTATTGGAGACGATCCGACTCGAGGCCAAGCGCCACAGACCAAAGCTTTATGTTTTATTGAGTTCTTTTTATGAGTCTTACCCAATAATAGAGTTCGATATTAACAGAAAGGAACTGTTTAATTAGCACTTTCATTAACTTATGTAGGTCATTTTTTAATTTATAAGTTGCCTGACCATTTCGAATTTCACATACATTGTAGGTTATTATGACATTGTTCTACAGTAATTAAAAAATATAAAAAGTTTGCAGGTCTGAGTTATGACGTTATTTTGCTTAAACACTACAATCAAGTCAACGTACTTGAATATTTCTGCATTAGTACATTTGCAATGTTCATGCTCTATCTGAAATTATTGACTTATTAAAATCCGATATTAGCCACGGCTTGATGTGATGAAGACGTAATTAAGGCTATTTACGACTTAATTAAATTTCCGATAGGCTTCGAGGGTTATTATGACACGCAGTACATATAGGTTACTTAGTTTAATAAACACAGGTTAACTTTGACGGTGGAAATTTGCTGAACGTGCATTACGATGGCGTTGGTTTTATGTAAGGTCAAATATTTTAATCATCTTTCTTTACTTATCACTACTATCTTATATCTTTACTTCCATATCTAGAATAATATTTATAAACTGTTTTATCCACGTTCACTGACTAATTGGTTCGTCATACATATATAGTATGTACTACAAAAATAGTAGGTCAATCTAAAAGAAAATTCACAGAACCTTAAATATACCTATCTGTTATAAATAAGCCACTATAACGCATTTATTTACGCGTATAACATTTCATCACAAACCATACGTAGAGCGGGGACCAGATAGTATCGCATAAAATAATAACTTTATTTAAAACTCTTGTTTTCATTACAGATATAATTGCAATTTTTTTTATTAGTTCGGTGAACAATGTGAATCAAGAACCTCTAGCTGAGGACATCACTGCAATATTACAAAAAGTTATCGAGCAAATTGAAATTGCAAAAAGAAATAAAGAGACACAGGAAACTCCGATTGGTGCGAGAGCAAGTAATGGTTCACAAGTATCTGACCATATGACAACAAATAGTGATCTAAATAATTTGCAAGAGATGGAAAACGTTGATGAAAATGAAAGTAAATCAAATATATTTCCTAATGCTCAACAGAGTGTAGATGTTTTAGATACTACAAATTTAGATAACTCACAATCCTTAGGAAACTTGATCAAACCAGATGATTCTACAACTAACCAGCAAACACTAGAAGAAATTACATTACCTCTGGATGAATTATTGTTCACGCCTTCACGACGTACAGCAAATATAGAAACCGACGATGCTGAACGACCAACAGTAATAATGGATCAAATAACCTATAAAAATAAACATAATACTGAAAAAAATTCAAAAACTCGAAGCAATGACATACCCAAAGTACTAGCAAGCCCAGCGGACTACTCTACTAGAGCTACAACTACTACTGAATCTTCAAAAAATCTTAATGAAAACTTTGATAAAGTAATTAAAACAATAAATGAAATCAAAAAAATACATAACAAGGAACAAAAAAACAAATTAAATAACTTGGTACCTCAATACAGATCCGCTATACAGCAAATTAATGATAATAAACCATTATCTATCATTGGTCAAATGCTATCAAGAGATCAAGAGCCCGTAATTGCACAAAGAACTCCATGGTTTCATCAAACATATCCACAAACTATTATTATAAAATCACCCTTGTTTTTAGAAAGTTACCCAAATCATAGGCACCAACATGGTTTGATTCATAAAACTGAAAAAATGCTCTTCCGTCAAGTTCCAGTGCTTGTGGAAAACGTTCCTAAATTGTTTTGGACGTTTTTACAATAAATATAGTTTACTTTTTATATTACACTAAATTTTAAACGCATTTGATCATGGGTCAATGAAGACAAACATTTGTTCATATTAGGGTTCCATACCAAATTGGTAGAAAAGGCACCACCTCATGGTATTTTCATGCGTTTGCCGCACCGTTTTATTTTTTTTAACTTATATTGCCTTTGACTTGGAATTTAGAATAAAATGTTATAAATAATGCGTTATTGCAAATGTATTTTTATTTTCATTGCGAACGAGGCGGAAATGGGTTAAAATTTTAATGTGGGGTTACTAGATCAAGTGGGTTTTCATATGAAAGGAATTTGCACATTCTAAAATAGATTTTTTTATTTCTTTGAAAGCTGCTTGGTTTATGAACTGTCGCAAAAAAAATCTTATCTCCAATGTTTGTATAACTCGAGTGAATATTGACTATTTAAATATGATAGGAAAAAATTAAATGATATCTCTATTTAAGATTCAGCGGCTGCAATATTGCGTTCCTGACGTATGTCAGTTGGTCATATATAACCACACGAAGCAGACCTAAATTTGTAAGAGCGCTGTATGGATGTCTCCTCAGTTATTGGTTCTAGTCCAAATGATCATTTTATTCCCTTTTTTTCGAGCAAAGCTTGGTCATCCAGGTACCTACTAGTTATAACGATACCTATAAGCATTCGTTAGTTGGGCAAATAGCCAATAAATATATTTTTATCGTAAAGCAACGCCACTTCAAAGTCAAATCGTACATCAATTGCAAGGTTTCATAGTTTTATTAATAAGCAATAGTACCATTTCTAATTAAATTTTGTTATTCTGTTACCTCTGAGAGAAGCAGGCGTTACTTATGCGGATGTCAATGAAATACAATGACTAATCTTTATTTGCTATAACCGCGAAAACCAGACAAACCGTGCAATTTATAATTTATTTACTGCCTTCCAAAATGCGCTATCTGCGTACGTATTGCTCTTAACGGAGCACCTTCGGTAGATGTTAATAATTGTAAATTGGTTTTAAAAATAATTAGAAAAAATTAAATATAGCACCGTGCAGATTTGCCTTGTTTTGGTGGATTAGCTATAGCTCACTAAGCATTAGTTCATTGTTCATTGAAAAAATTATAATAGTCAATGAATGATAATAATGAAATGTGCTTCAAAAGATATTGTTATTACTTTTAGTGTTTATGGGTGGTTGTATAATTATTTGCTGTTGTTTTAAGGCACGGAACACTACATTACGCGAGTATGACTGGCACTTAGCCGAGTTTGTGATAGTGCATTAATTAGGTCGCATTGCAATCGACACTATGTTTTTAAGTGGCAGTTACCGGCAGCTAGTTAGCAAGTTGCGCATCCCGAACACAAAGAAGCTACCCGCAATACAGTCTAACTAGTGAGCATCTAGCAAATACGATCAAACCGAAGTCCAAACTGTTTTCAAAGATCTAGTTAGCTGTTTGATGACTCAACTCTTCACTGTCATGTTTGCAATTTTCCAATGTTTGTTTGAAATGGCTGCCTGTCAATCAATTGATTTAGTAACAGTGCGACAGCTTTAAAATGGCGGCAAATAATGGCTAGTTTAGGTCTAGCTGTAGCGAAAGGGATGTTAAATGAATCGCCAAATACATACATAATGGTAAAATGGCAATGATTGTTGTAAATGCGATGGCCGATGGATCAGGAAAACAAGCAAGTGTAGTATGGGACGCTCTCCAGCGCGATAGAGCGACGACATAAAGAGAGTGACGGGGAGTCCCTATGTGGATGAGGAAGGCTAAGGACCGGGTGTGGTGGCACCTCTTGGAAAAGGCCTATGTTCAGCAGTTGACATTGACCAACGGCCCATAACCACCACGCTGGGCAGACCGGTTGGTAGTAAAAGTAGATGGTATTATATCTTCCGGCCACACACGCACACACACGGCGCTACCACATTAATTACCGAAGTAAGTTTCCCATACAAACTTAAATACTCGTATATACCCCGACCCACTGCGTCACCTCACATGCCTGCCTTCCTGATGAACTGCGCGATTAAATGCTTGTTTTTTATTGGTATGGTATTTCCTGAGTATACTAGCGCATTCTAACAAATACAGTTTCATTTCCTAATTAAACGCATTAGGAGTGCAAATTTAAAAAGTTCTTTTATATTTTTATTCCACTACAAGTCAGCCCTTGACTGTAATCTCACCTGCTGGTAAGTGATGATGCAGTCTAATGTGGTAGCGGGCTAACCTGTAGGTATTCCTGTTAAATTTAAACCGCGGCACTGTACTAAGTGATCGGCCTCTTCGCGACATCGTACCAGAACGCTAATTCGCTTAGCGCTTTTTCCCACCAGACCAGAGAAAATTTAGAAATTATAAATTCCAAATTTGCCCCTGCCGGGAATCGAACACAGAACCTCAAATTTAAAACCACCACGGCGTCAGGGAGACCTCACCGACGTCAAAAAAAAGTAATACAGTGTAAACATCGAGTGTGAAACTTTCAAAATTTGTCTATCAAATTCAGAAAATAAATCTAATGTATTTTCAAATCAGACTGATAGTTTCAGAGATTATTGAGTTAAAACAAGAAACCAAAGCTTCAGCTTTATTATTATTACAGGTGGCTAAATAATCAATACTTCCATGCTTATATGATAAATATGAAAATGTATTTGTTTGTTTGTTACTTATGTACCGATCATAATATCCGTAGAGTAACAAAATTTTGCATCCCATCTTCGCCCGACCCCATTTTCACGCGGCTAAGGTTGGAGTGGGCTTTTTAGGCTACGTATTGAGAGTTAACCGTGAATTAGACACAGCTATTACGAGCTGCCTACGATATACCTAATGGGCGCTGCAGAAATCCAATAAAAAATAACATCGCTCACAGCCTCACACAATATGCTTCCTTCCTTTCACAGATGTTTTTGAGTTATGGATAGGTATCACTGTCTGGAATGTTATGCTTTTTTTTTCTAGGATTCATTAGGTTCATACTTTATGAGATATACAATAACAGTTGAATTCATTTTTTGTTTTTTAGGAAATAGAATTATACAAACCTATTATAAAGTACTTATGCAACGTGTAAATGAAAACCGAAATATTACTTCCCATGCTTTAGAGGTACATTATTTACTGTCTCTGAGACTTATAACTGACTGTAAAACCGAAACGTTAATAGGTTTTGAGTAAATCACTGCCATCGTTTTATTGAAAGAAATCAGATACAGCTTTCACATCACATGCAAAATTAAAATCAAGTGACTCCTGTCACTTTGTTAGATACGTCGCGTAGCGTAGGTATTATGCGCGTGTCGGTCTTTTATGTTCAATAGGGTTGTCATGAGTTAACACTTAGAATGTTTGATAAAGTTTGTAATTGTATGGAAAAATTGTGATTTAATATTTTTACAGGGGGATTCCTTATGAAATATACGTACGCATCTTTCAACAGTATTTCGTAATTCGTTTACAATTTTTACATAAGCTGGCAGTAGCCAAAAATTCAAAGTCCACCCGTCTCGTATGACGCAGTGTGGCAGACTTTTCAGTGATCGGATTAGGTTCTAAGGAGAATGGGCAAGGCATTTTACAGTTACATTTTTCTCTATTTTATTTGAACTGTATGTGTAAAATGTGGTCAAGTAAAAATTCGGTTGATGTACGAAAAAAATATAATCTTAAAGTGTTCAACCGTTTAACTAATTTTTTGTTTGTATAATTTGTTGTGATAGAGGCGGACTGTGGGCACGTATTCTGTAGGAATTTTAGCTGTATTTCAGTGATAAGCGAGTAGATAGATGGCAAGATAAATATGCGGAAAGTGGAGACAGGTGAACAGCAGCATTCTTCAGCCTTTCAAATCTTACACATGTCCTAACATATTAAAAATTATTATTAAATATTATTATAAACATCTAGCGTCGTTTAAATTAAATTGGTTCTGTTAACCAGTAACTTCCTAACTTACAGTAGACACCATAGGGGCTGAGTGATTTGTGAATCATCATCATCAACCCATTACCAGCCGACTATAGGGTATGGGTCTCCTCTCAGAATGAGAACTGTGAAGGCCAGCACACTTCAGATTCGTAGACTTCACACGCCTTTGAAAAAATTATGGAAAACTCTGAGGCATATAGGTTTGCTCGCGATGTTTTCCTTCACCGTTAAAGTATAAGTCCGAATAGCTAGAGCGTGCTGGGCATCGAACTCGGTGCCCCCGAAAGGGAAGCCAAAGCCTTACTCACTAGGCTATAACCGCTTCAAAAAACAAAAAATAAAGTTGAAAGTTGTAGAAACTGAAAATTAATTAATTCATATCAACAGTAGAAATGTGTAGTACCTACACACAGTTCAGTGCAGGACGATAAAGTTCATAAACATAAAATTCATATTTCCTGTTAAAAAGTGCCATTTAGTTTTTAAACAGCACATTCTCCGTCATACCTACAGACGGAATTTTTCACCGGCTCCGTACATTATAATAAGACAACTCATAACTTCGCACTCGACGCGCGAATAATCCGTCTAGTTCTAGAGACGGTTGTAAGATTTTGCATGGCTAAAATAAAAATTATATCTATCTTTACTTATAGTAAAACTGTAACTGGAATATTTCTGTACATTTATAATATTTAGAAAATTTTTACCGGGGGAAGCCATATCGAATCGATACTGAGTCCAAAACAGATTTTTATTTAATTTTTGTCTGTCTGTCTGTCTGTCTGTCTGTCCGGGCATCGCGTGAAAACTACTGAACGGATTTAAATAAAATTTGGTATAGTAGGAGCTGTTTTTCCGGGTCAATATATAGAATACTTTGAATTCCGATAAACAATAAGTTTCCTCCGGGAAATGGAATGAAATTTTTTATAAATTTTCCTTCACAGCTCCGGTAAATTTGAACCGACTTTAATAATTCTTTTTTTATTTGAAAGTGTATACTATCAAGCAGGTATTGTCTTATTTTAATAAAGATCTGATAAATATTCTCGAAGATAAAGGACTCTTCGCAAATAACAGCAAGTCGCATGGTATGGTACTAATAGGTATTTGCGAAATTTTGTGAGGATGGGTGTATGGATTGATGTTTGTATGTATGTATCAAATAAAATAAAGACAACTTATTAACTCAGTTTACCACTTTAAGTAATAGTAGGTACATAGCTAGCCACGATCTTTATGATGTTAGCAACTGATCTATTCTAGCTTCTCGATTGACTCATACGCGAAGGAAGTTTCGAGGTTCCGCTAGTATCCAATAAAGTGTAAGAAATCCCTCTTTATATATACTTAAACATTCGTAATCGAAATTCTATCAGTGACAGAGGTCGTCCAAGGAAGTATGCATATATGCTTATTTCAGCCACTAAGCAGCATTGCTGTGCTCCGGTCTGAACAGCGTGGTTGCCTGCTTAAGCGGAAATTTGTATTGTATTCGTATATAATATTCGTATTTTTATTAATTTTATTTATTTCTTCAAAAATAACAAATGGCTAATCTATTTGTAGCTTTTTACATAAAATACAAAAAGTTTTTTTTTCATTTTAGCTTATCTAACATGAAATTCAAGCCACTTAGCATCTGTAAATAAAAGTAAAAGATCCTACATCAATATGTAGTCCACCTCTCGGCCTATTAAGCGCGTATTAGCACAGCACGTGTTAATCTCCGTGAGGAGCTTTCAATAGCGTTTCGCATATAGAAAACTTTCGGTGAAAATGTTTGAAACTTCTCATCGGAACGTGTTGGGTGAATTTGCTATGTTAATGTGTTTCCCCTCTTTGTATCAGAAGCTGTCTGCTTGTTAAATATAAGCTGTGCCATGTATAAAGAGCACTGGCAAGACAAACTGTGAAGTTGTTAATCTATTCTATTAGGACATCAAACGTGTATGGGGGTGCGTTTATTATAGTAGCTATGTGTGTTTATAGATTTCAACGAGGTTTGTTGCCTAATTTACGCCACTCTTGCGTAACTCGGCAGTTGGAGCTATCGGACCTTTTCTAGAAATAATTGCGACTTGTATTCGACAATTTTGGTATTCTTGTAAAATTACTGACAGCTCAAATAAAATGCCGAAAATGTAAATATATCTGGAAAATAATAGTAACCGTGTTAACAATTGATAGTAGCATGTATATATAATAAGTCCTTAAGATTATTTGAACAATACTATTAAATTAAATTATAGAAATAGAATGAACCGTGTTCGCTAGATTTTTTGACTGCCTGTCTGTTTGAGTGTAACTTTTTATTCAGTCTAAAACATCGGATTCAGTCATCCGTTATTATAGATTATATTTTTATAAAACCTTTAGAAGTAGGACGTCTTCACATGGAAAAACCCCTTATATTTGTTTACCGCGAGATAAATACACACATCGACACCTAGCCTCAAAGTAAGTGTAGCTTGTTTTATGGGTACTAAGATGACTGATGAATAATTTCGTGGATAATATACATACTTATAAAATACAGATAAATACCCAGACACTGAAAAACATTTATGTTCATCACAGTTGTGGAAATCGAACCCACGGCCTTGGTCTCAGAAAGCAGGGTCTCTGCCCACTGCGCCAATCGGCCGTCTGATATTTATACTGAACCAATTTCAACTGAACTTTTACGGTTAGCTTGGAAGACTACGTTGCAAGAAAATTGCTAGGGTATTCGAATAACGTGTCTATAAATGCATAGCTGACAAGGCTGTAGGTCATTTTTTTAGTAAATTTAATTTGTAATTTTTCTTAGCCTCAATTTCAAAATACAAAAATGCCATTAAAGATTTATAAAAGGCAGCCTACGGCGTGCTATCTAAAATGTCAAACTTAAATAATTATTTCAAGTAGTATAAGTGCTGACTTATCAATCATTAGTAAGAAAACCAGAAAACTTTATTTAAGAACGTTGCCTAGTGAATGAATTTAGTAGATTTCCTATACAACAACTGCCAAAACGTCAAATTTATTCCTCATTTAAATAATATTTGGCGATCGAAAAATCAGCCCTGCGCAAACAAAAATAATACAAATCAGGTTGGCTTGGCTTGGAAAATCGTAGGTAGGCTCATGTAAACAAAAGCGGGAGTGTAAACTGTAAAAAATGGTTTCCTAGTCAAAGTTCCACACCAACTGCTTTACCAGCTTTAAATGAAGCGTTATTTTATATAATGATTTAATTATTTACAGGTTAATGAGTGCTTATTCAGTACGTCACCCCACAATGACCATTCTTTTAATAGCAATTGTATATTTGTTCAGCCATCATATTATTTGCAGACTATGTTATCAACTTATCAACAATGTACATATTATGTTTAATAGGATATGAGTTAAATTGTTATTAACTCTAAAATGTTGTATTCGTTTTTTGTTTCACTACCAAGTGATGGATTTTGAGAAAAGTCAACCTATTTCATATAATCAATAAATCATTTATGCATTCGTTTATTTACGCTCCTATGACTAAACAATTACCGGGCGCAGTCTCCGGCCAGAGTGAGAAGGGTTATGATATATTGAAATAGAATATCATTCGATACCTCATATTATACATACGTCTTTATTTGTACGTTTCAAACGGCTTTTTATATAACGACGGTGATAACAAAAAAAACTGGCTAAGTTTGTTGTGGGCTCTTCTTAGACCAGAGCGCATTTGGAATCCTCCTAGCTTTCGTTTTAAATTAACGAATGCCGATAGCACCATCAGTAACATTAGTGTTACATGTTAAATTTATGAACGCTTCATAAGTGCCTTCAAAAATATTTTATTTATGTTGACCTTATTAAGGTCATATATAAAATATTTTGGAATTTGACTTATACTTTTTAATCAACGAAACAAATTAGTCACAATAGTAGCAATACTCAATAGACTAGTGGATATTCTAATGAGAAATCTGCACAGAAATTCATGAATAAGGAATTCATTACTTTTGTCAAAATATACCTTCCATTATAAATCAAACATAATATAATGAATAAGTAAATATTTCGATATAAATCTGTTAAAATCTTTTGCCTACTTTGAGTGCATAAAGTTGGTTGTTAGACCGTCGGGCCTGAATAATAACAGCTCCGCTAATCCTTGCGGGAAACAAAGTAAATATTGCCTCATGTAGCTTTAAGATACTCATACAAATCCAATTTATTTTCCATTTCCTCACTTCATGAAAACTTAAATATGCTTGCCAGGTAAACCACTTTGAAAGCAATCCTTTGATCGTGGTCTCTTTATGCGAAATTGTATCAAAATATAATATCTACATAAGCACTCATTTTCCCAGTTAAGTGTTTTCACAAACTCCACTTAAGTGTTATGTTATACTAGCCACTCAACAGTGTCCAAGTTCTTAGAAATAAAAAATATATAGCTATATCTATAAAGCTTAGAACAAAATATGGCGAGCACAAAACCTTTATGTGAAACGCGGTGAATACCTTTATTCTACAACAAACTAATTTCGTACGAAAGTACCAAATCTCTACTCAATTAATAAAACAACCAAGTACCTAGCTGGGTCCTGCCTCCCTATTTATTATTAAGGTGTTATATCTGATATTTCAAGATTGTTATTGTTTCAGAGTTCCATTTTCATTAAAATGTTATAGTAGGTGCCTAATTATGTAATCAGTAATTTTATAAAGCGAGTAAATAACCAAACTTTTGATAATTATAAATTCATATTGGCCAGATACTTTATTAAATTGAATAGGATTTTTACAAATACGCTAATAATAATTATTAAAATTAAATATGATTAACAACCAATATTGAAGACATTGAGTTGGTGGGTATTTTGGTATAAATACGACTGCATTATCGATACACTTCAGTCCTACATGGACTCGACCTCCCGGTGTAGTCGTTTATGATAAGTCTCATAATTTTATTCACAGAAACATGAGTAAATTGATGCACTGCATCAACTATTTTAAAAGATAAGTAATATTCTTGTTGTTCAACATATAAAGTGGATCTCATTTATATTAGCTTATTTTAAATAGCTCGCTAACTGCAATTTAATGACAGCCCTCGCCGAAATTCTTAAGCATAATTTTTAGCTGTAGTTGCCTTAAAAATCACAGCTACTTTCATCCACGTTAGTAAAATCTTTTTCGTAACCAACTACGAAACAAGATTATTATTTCGTCTTTCTATACCTACTTGGTAACTAATTAGCAACTGGGTTGGTCGATATATGTACCTAATTTAATCTTTTGTTTACTTTATGACTAAACTTTATGGTTTTCCCTACTTTTCTTATATAGAATTCGATCACACAGTATATTTGCAAAACAAACGGCAACTGATCAAGGAGATAAAGGAAATTGTTTGCGCTTATCTCTTCGACGATACACAAGTAGGTATCAAGTCACTAGCAAACTAATAAGAATCCTGAGACTGAACAGGTTACAGACTAACTTAATCTGCAGAGCAAACCAAATTAGGAAGCTCAATTTCATTGTACTGAAACTCAAGACAAAAGCGGATCGTACCCCTACAAATATAGTATTCTATAGATCCCGTAAAAAGTTCCGAGTAGTTTTATTAAATGATGCTTACACATTAAATTATTTTTAAAATAATGATAATTCTTAAAAAAGTCTTCTATCAGAAGTTGAAAAAAAGTTATTTTTTATACGTTCCATTATTTTGCATGAGATTTACAAATACAATAGAAAATAACAATGTTTTGAAAAGGAACAAATTGAATCTAATTAAAAATTCTATTATTTTGCTCTTGATTCCACAATAGTACGAGAATAATAATTATACCCCAGTCAATTATCTACTTGTTAGGTTAACGAGTTTAGTGGAGTATGTTATTATCCTACAAATGTCCATCGCTAATATATATAAAAAGAAAAAGTAGGAGTAGTGGGTCACCTATATCAGTTGTGAATGTTGATAAGATAGGTGTTGTCATAAGTTTGATTTTACCTTTTAAATTTAGGGGGTAAACTTAAGTGGGTTCGAATTTTTTCAGAGGTTTTATATTTTTATGGGTTTTTTTTTAAACTTGTTTATGTTACAATATGTACTATATTGATAATAATACTGACGTGCGTGCGGGTAGTTAAAGAATTGCACTTTTTAAGGCTTTTGGTTTTTGAACTTATATTTAGTTTATAAGAAAAAATGACCCCACCCATCGAAACTTCCGTAACTATTAACAATGAATATATAATTTTGTACGCAGTGTATATAAATATATTAAATTTTTATGACTAAAGTTGTTGAGTTTATTTTATGTCCAAATGTATGTTTCCAGAAGTCGTAATCATCCGTAAAAGAAATATATATAGTTATATTTTTTATAATTTATACATAACGAATATTACAAAACATAAATTGCACCTACCTTATTATTTTTTAAGAGGCTTTCTTAGTAGGTATATCAGTCGTTTCAAAAAAAAAATCTTTAATTTACCGAAGGGTAAATATTTTTTAGGGTTGGCAATATCTGGTATTGTATTAGTTATCAAGTATATTAGCTAGCCCAAATTTAATTTTTACCAGTGCATAGCATAACCAATGTGTATGTAACCAAACACAGTAAAGTGATAATTTTCTTTCCTTACATTTTAGCAACAGGATAGTTATAAAAAGCTGATTTTGGGAATCACGTAAAAGTTTATGTCCTTCATCATTAGCATTATGACAATATAACCAAGATCCTATGACAACTGAAATAAGTTTATTAACTATTTCAGTTACATGTAAGTTTTAATGTATACATTTAATTATAGATTTATTTGTATATAAAAGCTGATATATGGGTTTATATGCCTCTAATAAAAAACTAAATTATTATTATTATTATTTTTGTTAGCATCGGCCCATGGAGAATATTATAAATTGAAACAAAACAGATTAAGCTCAAAGTAACTTTACAGGCAATTTTGAGTCGTCTCCATTTAATAAGTGCGTGTAAATTTACTTAAAATAACCGAATTAGGTTTTGTATAAACCATCTAAATTCGCATACAAACAACGTAGATTTATCTACGAAACAAACCGTAAATCTAAACTCGAAGATATAAATTAGTATTTTGTGAGAACAACGCATAAATTATTCAAACTGAAAACAACAGAAAAAAGAGGACATCCTTGCAACACGCTCCAAGTGAATCTCAGAAATGATAAAGTTGCTTGAGAATTTGCCGACATACGAAATTGTACAAAACTTTGCAATAGCTTTTGAAATAAGTAACTAGCTCGTGTTAATATTTTGCTCTTTGTGATTCCGCTCTGCGAATCTGTGTATGACGGGCGTCGAACTCCTTTTATAAGTTAATTTCTGTCTCAGGCACAATCTCAAAACTTTGGAGTGCTATCTCAGTCACGTTACCTGTCGCGAAAAATGTTTCGCTACTTTATTAGTATTACTTAGTTAGATAGGTACTAATCACATTGAAACGAAGACATTTGTTAAAACCTAGTGGTAAGACTTCAATCTAACTGTTAGACCAAGTTCAATCTCCGGTATGGCTCAATGTAACTTTTCTGACTTAGGTACGTTTTAGGCAATATATTTTACATGCTTTAGCGGTGAAGGAAACCCTCTTGCTCAGTGAAGTTCTCCACAATGGAGTGCAGTCTACCAATGCACCCTTGGCCAGCGTGGTGGACTACGGGCTATAAACTTCCATTTCTATACTCGTTCAATGCAGTGAACTGGCATTGCTTTGATAATGATGATGATGAAATTATTTTTTCTTTTTTTAGAATAGAAAAACTTTATTGCATCACACACAATAGGAAAAACACAAGGAAAACAGTAATAGTACTTAATGCTAGGGTGCAAACGTTGCCTTATCACTAAGTGATCTTTTAAAGGCAACCTGCGCGTGCGAAGCAAAGCTGATAAAAAGGTGGAAAGTAGATGTAAAAAAATAATTTTATGATAATTACGAAGGTGACCTGGTAACCACAAATGTAGATATATCCTTATCCCTACCTACCTACTAATATTATAAATGTCAATGTAAGTTTGTTTGTTACGCTTTCACGCAAAAACTACTTAACCGATCCTGATGAAACTTTGAACACATATTCTTGGAAGTGTTAGAAGTAATATAGGATACTTTTTATCCCGACATTAAGCTCGGTTCCTTTGAGAGAGGGGATGAATGTGTTTGACGATTTTACACCATAACTCGGACAAATTATAACCGGTTTAAATAATTTAATTTAATTTTTGTACTTTTGAGGTTATAATGTGTTTAATTTTGCCTAAACTTTGTGTTGATCTTTGTTGATGAATGTGGTTGGAGATGGAGGACAGAACTCCTCGGCGGACAACCGCAAACCCCTCATTTAGCTTAGCAATACCGAATACTTTAAATTTTTTTAGAACTACAACTAAATTGAATGCCACATCAAAAAACAAAATCAAACGCAGACGAAGTCGCGGGCAAAAGCTAGTTATTTATAAATCTTTACGTACATTTTATACCCGATTTTTCTCTTGGTTAAAAAGCTTACGCTACACCCACTTAAATATGGAAAGTTTTTATCGTGCAGCTTGCAAGCATAGTACAAGGGGTTTAATGTTGGTTTATGTTAGCCATCTCCCGAACTATTTGCAACGAAATCATTAGGAGTTTTTACGATCACATTTCTAGTAAAAGGTATTAACTACGTGGAAAGGTTTCGACGACTTAATACGTGTCTGTTTATTTCAGGATGTTTTTTTTATTAAAGTAAATCCTTATTAGGTAACAAAAGTATTGATGCAGCAAAAAATATATAAAAATCAAACCTACGAATAGTAAATTTGATTATTATATTTTTTAAACTTGTAAAATTTCTAAGTGTTGATAGCCTAGTGGTAAAGAGTTCGGCTTCGATTTGGAGGGACCGTGTTCGATACCTTGATGCACCTATAACCTATCGGAGTTATTCGCGTTCAAAAGCACGTTTGTCGTAAATGTATCTTCCTTGTAACTAACTAACCACCGGAATAGTTCCGGAGTGTCTTGGCACACTCCAACTGGCAGGACTTGAACCCAACCTCAAATGTTAGAGCCTGGAATAACACTGCACAATGGCGTGGTGCGACGTTCCTCAAAAAATGATTTAATAGATAGCGTTAAAAAGGTAACAGGACTTACAACAGAAGAACTCAGTTTGGGCGAAATTCCTTGTTATTTCCAGTTGACAATACTTTGCCAGTTGGCATTACTTCGTTTAAGTTACGTATTCCAACGGTACCCTACTAAAACCACTTTCGTAGCAAGTTTTCAACCTTAAAGCCTACGTCGCTCGGAAGTAGCACAACCGAGTCAGCAAGATTCCATCACGTCGCTGCATAATTTAATTTATATCTAATATTAAGGGCCTTTTACAGTAACTTAATCGTTATTTGATCGTCCTTTCCTTGAATATTACATATTAAGGTGCTGAATGGCGCAGTTTGCAGCGACCCTGCTTTCTGAGTCCAAGGCCGTGGGATCGATTCCCACAACTGGAAAAACGTTTGTGTGATGAGCATGAATGTTTTTCAGTGTCTGGGTGTTTATATGTATATTGTAAGTATTTATTTATATTATTCATAAAAATATTCATCTTAGTACCCATAACACAAGCTACGCTTACTTTGGGCCAGATGGCGATGTGTGTATTGTCGAAGTATATTTATTTATTTATTATTTATAAGCTGGGGCCAGATTTGTATTATTTGTCACTGATTATGTATCACCGTACCGTTCGTATGGCGTGTGTTGACGGTCGTGCCGTTTGGTGGATCAGAACACAGTAGTCACCACCCCTCCGCTTCCCGCGAGTACGATACGACTAAGGGATTATAAGCGACGCTACTACCCATTCTGGGTAGCGTCCTCTGTGCTATTACGACTATCTACTGCGATCATCAACCCTAGCCTAGCGTTTGACAAAAAATCCCCTTTGGGGAGGACTTTAGTCCAACAGTGGACTGTTATAGGCTATAGATGTGTACCGTTCGTAGAAAGGCGTTATTAAGCGTCCGTATCACATTGTGGAAAATCCTGATCGCTCATTAGGTCATTTCTCCGTTGCAAAAACCGACTGGACGCGTAAAGAACCAGAGGACCTAGTGTGAGATTTACTACCTACGTTTACCTATTCGATCGCGTGAAAGTTAACTAAGATTTGTATGGAATCGAAAAAGCGCTATTAAGTTTCATTACTGGAAAACAAAATTGTCACTAGTTTGCAATTAACCCGTTCACATATTATGCTATAATTATTCGCATCGACGATAAGATGACGGGGATCAAATCGGGCAAATTATATTTATTTACTCTGCATGCATGTTATATTGCATGGTATATATTATTGTACTTAATACCTTCTCTATTTTTTTGTTATTGATGAAGTCAATATTAAAAGCATAATTTTGTGTGAACTAATAATTTTTCCTTGTTTTATGAGTAGGTGGGTCTTAAGAGTGGTCCCATATAAATTTAATAAACTACACTAAGGTGAAAAATTTGAGGATAATGTTTTCCATATTGAAGTTTTATTCAAATAGTTATTTATGTATGAGCTTTACCCCGTACAGCATTTACTATATATTATAATAATAAGGAGCTATGACCAAATCAAACAGACATAGCTGGTATTATTAGTAATGGTTTCCAAAATCCTTTCATTGTGAAATAAAATTCCCAAGAGTAGAGCAATCGTCTCACGTAAAGCTAATTATAAAATGACAATCCTATTCCAGCTATCGACAGGCGAGTCTTGGTTACGTTTATCGAAAGTCTATTACGAGTATGTTAGCGTTGAAAAGTAATTTATGTTAGTGGCACTTGTACGATTAATATTTTTCCCCATTTTCGATTAGCTGGGTAAAAATTGGTAATAAACTCGCACGCTGTTTGCTATTCCCGTGGTCGATAAAGTACAATTCAGAATGTATTTTCTCCATGCAGGTACCTACTAAATATAAATTTACTAAGGCCTCGTTCACTTTAGATTTTAGGCACTTTAGCACGTAGTTACCTGCAATCCTTCCAGGGTTTGTTTCCATCCTTCAGAATTAATGGCCTCTAATAATGAATATTTCACGACATATTAATGAATATTTCACGGCCCGTTTTGTTCAAAACGCGCCTAAATTCTAACAAATATCCGATCAGAAAGGGATCGATTCAGATGTCCTTGGGAAACTAACGCGCGTAGCAATACGGAATTTCATACGAAAACGCATGCAAAGTGAGCTAAGCTTTGAAAGCTATATTTTAGTGAATCTCGGCAAGTGCGGATTTCTGTAACTAGAATACATGGCATCTGATGTCTAAAGAAGGCGCTTTTGCGTACGATACAATTACAGTACATGGTTGAGATGATGGTGATACTTAAATTCGTAAATTTAAAACTAGGGATACTATTGCGTTCAGAAAGAAGCCCACAACAAACTTAGTCGGGTGTTCTTTTAGTTATCCCACCTCACATCATCACTAAAAACTCTTTAAAGTAGAGCAATATAATATTCATGCCTAAGCTTTTATATACTTTTCGTAACCCTTTATACAGTAATGGTACCTACTTTCCATAAGCTAGTTATAGCTTCTAATATAAACGTTGAACTTATTGAGAGACGTCACGAAGATAACATCAGGTATTTGTTGTATAATTGTATACAATTTCCGTTCACCGAATTACTAATTTTATGTAGCGTAATACCTGCAACACTACGAGTTTGTACCTATTTTCTTCTTATGTTCAAATATTGATTAATAAGGATTAGGATGATAGAATGTTATTTCGATTTTATTCTAATTAGTGTTTACCTGTGGGATATCCTATCTTTGAAATAATCGTGAGCTCAATAAGATGCTTTTATTTTTTTATCATAGACAGAGAACCTCATATTCATTTATTTAACTCAGTTTTTTTGTTATAGATTCCTTTTATAGAGGTTTAAAGACCTTTCTATAAATATTCGAATTGGTCCATCTTTTTTATCAAAGCTAACAAAGTAGTATACGCACAAAAAATAAAAAATTTTAAAAGAGCGTTGATAGCCGTTTTACGTTATTAGCTACGACAAAATGAAATATAGATGTAGCCGCAGGGCGCAGGCTTTTAGCCGGTTCAAACGATAAACGATGCAAATATCCGTCCGTTCAATTTTTAATACCTCCTCTGTGTATGTAGATGTGATTATTGACACGCGTGCTCTGGGACGTAAATTGATATTTCGATGCCGGACTTTCAAAATAGTCAGCTTTAAACATTCATCCAGTTCGTAATAGATAAGATGTGATTAGGTACGCCGCCGTTGTGATTCGCTGCTAAATGAGGTTGAAAGAACTCTTAATAATCTATGTAGTTCTACGCAGCGTAAAGTTATCAAACGAAAGAAAAACAAATTTCGACGGAAAAAATGTCGTAGTTATCTATATATCAGTTTTTCTTAGATATTTATTAAAAATTTCGGATAAAATAAAAAAAATAATTTAACTATGTGTGGACATTATTGAGTATTTTGGTTGTTTTAGATCGAATCGAATCTTAGAATGCAATGCTTTCTGACGACCTCCCAGGCGCATCGGTGAGCGCTGTGGTTTAAGTGGGACTTGGAAGGTCCCTGGGCTCGATCCCCGCCATGGACAATTCGGAAATATATAATATCTGAATATAACTGCTATACTCCTAACAGGTTGGTCCGTTACCATTTTAGACTGCAACGTCACCTACAGTCGAGATTGCAGTCAAGGGTTAGTCTATATCATATTTAAAAAATCTTTAAAAACCTTTTTAACTACTGTTAATGTTGCTATGTTGCTGTTACTATGTGGCTGTGTCAATGGCGCTATGAACAAGCGTCATTGAAACATATTAAATATTGCAATGTCGCATACTGAAATCGCCCGGTAATGAAACGATTGATGGTTAGTCGATCTTCCAACTCAGTGGTGATTTTATTGGTCTTATAGTGTCCGGGTCCTCGTAAATTAAGGAATTTGTATAATTTCAGAATTGAAGCTTGGCTGATTGGTAGAGGTCAGTCATAGCTGGTTACCGTACCGAAAAAGACGGATGTACGTGACGTTGTACCGCAACGCTAAATCGTTTTTCGGCACATGTTTCGTAGGGTGGTAACAAGCTACGGCCGAAGTCTCGCAAAAGACAAACTTTTCCATCGAATAAAGACTCGTACGAAGCGCTTTGCGTCCTCTTTTCTAATTCTTACCAACGATCTTTTGACGGCCGATTGGCGCAGTGGGCAGCGACCGTGCTTTCTGAATCCAAGGCCGTGGGTTCGATTCCCACTACTGGACAATATTTGTGTGATGAACATGATTGTTTTTCAGTGTCTGGGTGTTTATCTATTTATTATAAGTATTTATGTATATTATTCAAAAAAAATATTCATCACTTTTCTTAGTAGCCATAACATAAGCTACGCTTACTTTGGGACTAGATGGCGATGTGTGTTTTGTCGTAGTATATTTATTTATTACTTTATTTATCTTGCAAGGATTAGGAATGCCCTTCCGGCTTCCTTCTTCGCCGATTCCTATAATGCGGGATTCTTGAAATCAAGAGTGAATAGATATCTTCTAGGCAAGCGATCTCCACTTGCAGCTGTATATTCATTTACCATCAGATCTGATTGCAGTCAAGTGTTAATCTATAGAATATTGAGAAAAATATCATTCTAAATATGCGCTATTAATGACTAAGTATTTACAAAACGACACTAGTAACCCATAATAGAATGTTTGAGTTTGTTGGCCCTTCTTATAAATTCACAAAAAAGGGTTTTAATTCCTCATTTGTGCTTCTCCTTTGAGCTTATCCTGCTTAGACCTTTTATATATTTTTTTGCGTTTATATAAAGTGGAATAAAAAGCTTGGTAACTATATAATAAAATAAATCTGATATTGTTGTAGCGATCTGATGCTCAAAGGAGTTGTTAATTACTTTTTATAAAGCATACCTACTGTTTTCTTGGTCTCGGCAGAAGATTATAATATGATATTATCTTGAGCACCTCTCATGAACAGAACATAAAGCATTGCAAAAATAAAATTTCAACATGTAGATATGGCTACTATTTTCAGATCCAAATAAATATAACGCCAACGTATAACGTAACAGAAACTGTAGTCAGCAAATATGCTTTCGGTACCTGAAGTAAATAATAATTGATCTATTTAATTACCCCACAAAACTGCATTGAAACAGCGTAAAGGT
The DNA here is from genome assembly GCF_905163445.1 of Pararge aegeria. NCBI lineage: Eukaryota > Metazoa > Arthropoda > Insecta > Lepidoptera > Nymphalidae > Pararge > Pararge aegeria. Next base: position 11,774,581 of record NC_053189.1, read on the forward strand.
GTTAGAACTCCCCTTTATTAATATCTTTCTTTTAATGAACATCCCGTTTGTCTTTGAGAGAGAACCTATTGGACCATCAGGTGATGATGTTGATGATGATCATGACGATACTTCACTAACACATTGTCATCATTTCGATTTAACGGCTGATTGGCGCAGTGGGCAGCGACCCTGCTTTCTGAGTCAAAGGCCGTGGGTTCGGTTCCCACGACTGGGCAATGTTTGTGTGATGAACATTAATGTTTTTCAGTGTCTATATATTATAAGCATTTATGTAAATTATATATAAAATTATTCATCAGTTATCTTAGTACTCATAACACAATCTACACTTACTTTGGGACTACGGCGATGTGTTTGAGTGTGATTGTCGTGGTATATTTATTTATTATGTCGAAGTAATTCAGGAAAAATCGGTCCATCTGCTTTAATGGCAAAAACTATTATACACTGTTAGATAAACTATAGTTCTCGCAGAAACAGCCTATACGTTAGTGGTAACTAAATGAAAATCCCTGTCGTTTCTGAGATTAACATTCATACAAACCCAGACGAAGGGAATTTTATTAAGTGAAGAATTTAATTAAAGTTGACTAGTACCTAATATATCTTTGTAAAGCTTTAGAGTTGAAGTTTTAATATTTTAAATTACTTATTGGATATTTTTTTGCCATTTCATATATAGGCAATATTATAGAAATTAAACACATCGAAATCAAATTATAAAAGCTTACCGGTTTTAAATAATTTTAAAAATAAATCCTGAAAATGTTACTAGACAACATATTAAAGGTGATAGAGGCAGCTTTATAAGCGCTTAAACAAAGAAAACTCCGGGCCAAAAGTTCGGCAGAAAGAAGAACTTTCAAACGAACCAAGTGAGTTGCAGCACAAAAACTATTAATGTGTAGTAGCCTCTTACGGCTCGCTGAGCTGTCGGTGCAAAATTGTTTGATAATTTCCGAATACTGCGGGCTATAATCGAATAAACCTCTCTCAGACTACGCCACTTCCATATGAAAATAAATGAATTCTTAAAAAAAAAAAAACATAAGAGTACTGCGTAACATGACCGGATTCTATTTAAGAATGTTGCAAACTAAAACGCGACCTCGTATCTGCTACGCTATGGGCAACTTTCCATTTCCACCTTTTTTTTTTAATGTGTAGGATCCATCAGTTATTTCTACATATCTACCTATATTTATTCTACAGGCCTCACTCTCAGGGTAAAGAGTGATTAGAGATTTGATCCACCTAGCTGTTCCAGTACGAGTTTACCGGTAATAATCACGAGTACACAGTAATAACTTGGACGTGCTCTCCGAAGCACGAAGGAAGATAATGTAAATATCTTAACTCCTAACTGTCTAACCTATAACAGCTGGACTAAAAGCTTCTCCAAACAGGAAGGTTTACAAAAAAATCACTAAGCAGACGTGGTCGTAGAAGTGATCGCAGTAGATGATAGATGTTTCAGAGAGGACGCTGCTGCCCGATCTGATTTATATTCCCTTAGTCGCCTCGTACGACACCTGGATGAGGAGCGCTTGTGATTTTGAGCGGTTTGATTATAGTGTCAATAAATTTCCTATAGGCAGATGCCGGTTTGACATGTAGTGTCAGGCAGATCAGAATACAACCATATTCTGATCTGCCTGACACTACAGGCAGAATACAACCGTGTTCTGATCTGCCTGACACTACATGTCAAACCGGCATCTGCCTATAGGAAATTTATTGACACTATAATCAAACCCAGGTGGTTAATATTCGACAAGACTATATATATATAAAAGAGAAAGTGTGTGGGTATGTTCCGTATAGGCCCCGAAACGGCTGGACAGATTTCAATGAAACTTTCAGGGAATCTCCGGATTGACCTGGCGAGTAATCCTGTAAAGTTTGGTGACGATCGGAGCACTCATATTTTTGAACTATCAAACTGTCAAATCGGGCTTTTATTTACTATGATGATATTCTATTGTTGGGTGTACATGGGTGTATATAATGATCTTCAACCGCTCGAGAAGAGAATAGAAGAGAATGAATACGGAGAGAAATAAATGATTTAATATATTATGAGAATTAAATTAAAAATTTAATAATGTAAGTTTATTGTTTAAATAAAATAAGCAAAATCTAGCCCGGCGAAGCGGGCTGGGTACGCTAGTCCTATATAAAATAATAGGTAACATAAATTTTAGTTGTCCGACATTAAACATGGGCAAGCGAATAAAACAAGTTACGCGGGTCGACTTCAAAATTAAGCCCTGCGGCCATTCTGCATCCGTCGTAATAAAACACATGCAAAGTTTTCTTTGCTAAGCTCGCAGTGGCCGCAGCAAACGGAAGTGAAGCAACAGGCTTGATTAAAACACGTGTTTACACAACGCACATCCTCTCCGTAAGAGCAATAATACGGCATGGGTCAACTTTACTATGTTGATATCATTATTAATATAATTTCGATATAAAATTATATGCAAAGGGTTGTGGTGGAATAGAACATTAATAAACTAGTGCGCTATGTTTATCTTTGTGTAATGACTGATGATCAAAACACATGGTGAAGAAAAGAACACTCTTTCGGTCGGAAGCCCGCCAGACCTATATTATACTTCAGGCCTTTTACATTTAAAAGGCTTTCTTTTTTTATTTATTTAATTATTTATTTCATTGTTTGACATCATAGGTAAATTTGTTTCAGAATAAATGTGAAAGTAGCATTTCACCATCACCAAATCAAACATCCAACCAAATATTAGGTAGGTAGGTACATATTATTAAAATTTGTAGACTTAACAAACTTTTATTTAAAATTTTAGTTAAGAAAGATTCTCTCTGCTAATCTGACCCTAAGGGGTCACCCCCTTGAATGAAGGTTGGAAGGTTATATGAAAGTTCTTTAATTATAAAGTATTATTTAGTACTTACTCATCAGGTTTTTCAACAATACATTTTGTTCCATAACTTGATGAGACAGCTACACCACAAAATAGATGCGAATGCACGATCTTTGTTTAGAAAATTTTGTTCAATTCAATATTTTTTTTTAATGTCTTGGGTTGTTTTATCGGAACGCTTTGAAACATCGCTTATTATAATTCGCAATGTACTCTTAATAAAATAAACGCTAAAGAGTTTTCCTGGCTGTTTGTGGCCATATATTACTTTTGAACTGAATAAAGGCACCGCGGGAAAAGTTCTTTTTCTCAAGAGAAATTAAAAATTTTTAGAGAACGGTGTTCGGGTTTCTGCTAGTAAGACTTTCCTTATTATCCGCAGCCTTGGTGGCCTACTGCTGGACACAGGTCTTTCATTACAGAGATAGTTCAGAGCATAGTGGCACCACGATACTCCAATGCAGGTTGGTGGGCTTGAAAGAATATTATTACAGGATAGTGATATGAATTGGAACCGATGATATAACGGAGCACGCGGGTTTTACCGCCAATTTCCTAGTTCGAAGCTGTTACTGAATTTTTTTTACCATACCAACCTCTTTGGCCTGACCCGATACGAACCCAGGGTCTCCTGATCCGTAGTTGAACATGCTAACCAACCAACGGCAGTTGCAGGCAGTTAATAGTAGTAATATTTAAAGGATAAATTATTTGATTTCTTATAACAGGTACTTTTATAAGAAACTGGAATAATTCTAATCCATTAAGTAATGCTATTTGATGTTTTCAAAGTACCTGGTCGAACAATCATTATTTATCCATAATACTATACTAAAAGTTCGGCTGAAAGTCGTGCTTCAATTTGTCCCAACCCTGTTTTTAAAGCCATTTGAAAGTAGGTAGATATGGGGAGTCGTGAGTACCTATTTGGGTACATTTTTGAATTGCGACAACAGAGCCAATCCAATTTCGAGAATTCTAAAAACAGTAGGTAAAACAATGGCTCAACTTATAATAGTGTGTTCGATGCAAATGGCAGCTAATTTGTAGCACGACCGACGTTTTATTCTTCCTTTTTTTAAGGCTGTTCCATTGTTAGAAAATTGCTTTCGCACGCCATATGTACCTGCGTGTGCTCCCATTTAAACAAAAGATTAAGCGGGTAAGATGAATCTAGGTATTTTTATATTAATAAGTGTAATAATAATCCCGCAAATGTTTCTAAGCCGATGTTTTCTTTATCCGCGGGTATTTTTTTATGGCTTGAATATATAAACTCACACTTCATCCCAAGGACTGTTGCAACCTAAGCACTGTACCTTAATCTAAGCCGCCGATTCCTTACATGCACGTCACATCACCTAGACGTAGTTCCCACCAAAAGGCTAGAGGTGGTTAGATTTAGGCACTTCTTAGTCTAACTATCCTATAATTTTCAACGCTATCCTGAGTAGTGCTTTGAGTCTCACAGGGGGTGACGTTTCCGTTGATTTCTTTAAGCCCTGGAAAGACCACAAGCTTTGGCGGAGCTTTCACGCTTGTTCCAACACCCAAGGACGCGTTAGCAACTACTTAGTTTGGCAACTTCCGTCCAACAAACGACCTAGACAGCACTTAATGAAGTATCATTTAGAAATCACAAAATATAATTTACTGGTAGAAGATCATTGGCAAGGGCCCATCTCTAGAACTGTCTACGGCGTAGTGCCATCGTAGATCAAACTCAGAAATATATAACAACGCATTTCGGGTTTTAAAACTATTTAAAAGTGTTTTTTAAAACTAAACTAAAAATAACTACATTTAAGATTGTATAAATATACGATTCTGGACAGCATGCAGCATGGACGTATTAAGAAATCACGTCGCAAAGGGTGTTCGAATCTCTTACAGACTCTCGTATGTAAGTGGGTACCCCTTTATTCACAGCTGAGTATCTACCTAGTTCCTATGTAGATGCAATCTGAAGGTAGGTATATCTAAGAAATATCTTCTTCAAGTATTCCCACCCCACCTCTTACCTAACTCCATTCGGATCTAAGAACATTTTAATAGACTTTGCTTATTTATAGGTATGTATGTCTTATGTAGGTGCATTAACGAGATCCTTTAACGAAATTGATTAGTACTCGTAAGTCTTCGCACCTAGTTAATATCGTTAATAAGATACATAAAACATGTAAGTCGCTTTTTAGGGATCCAGCCTCTCTAGTGCAGTGATGAGCGCTATTGTCTCATGGGGACAATTTGGGAATTATAAATTTCAGAATTTTGTCTGTTCTGGTCTGGGCGGCTTCGGTCTGGCTAGTTACCATCGCAACGACAAAGACCTGCCGCCAAGCGATTTAGCATTCCGGTACAATGCCGTGTAGAAACCGTCGGGGAACGGGTTTAGTATAATTTCCATACCTTCATCAGGCTAGCCTGCTATGTCTTCTTAAACTGCATCACTTACCGTCAGTGAGATAGCAGATACGGGATATGTTTGTTTTACGTATTCATCAATTTTAATGACAGCATAGATACATTCTGTTGATGAATATAGAAAAAATTTATCCCGAAAAAGCAATCGAAGCCGGACCGGATGATTGAAAATATAGCCTTTGATTCCCTTGCTTAGCAGCGAAACCTATCTTGACGAAATATTGGATAGGCATGTCTCGTAGACGAACATAGCATAGTTTTAAATCGGGGAAAAAACTATTGTATTAGTAGTAAGTAGAGCTCATTGTGACAAAGCTCATTGTGACAGAGCTAATTGTGACAGAGCTCATTGTGACAGAACTCATTGTGACAGAGCTCATTGTGACAGAACTCATTGTGACAGAGCTTATTGTGACTGAACTCATTGTGACAGAGCTCATTGTGGCAGAGCTCAATCAGGGAAGTACTACTGCCATGATTATTTCTGCCTGTGCTCTAGTCTGAAGGGCCCAGTTGCCGGTATAATTGAAGGCAGATGAGGCTTAACCTACGCATCAACTCTTCACAGGGCGGCACTTTCTACTACCGTTTCCTTGCATGCCCTACATATTACCATCAGGTGAGCGTCATCCGTTTATTATTACTAGAAATAAAAAAAATACACCAAGTTTTAAAGTCACACATAGCTAAATTTATGTTGTGTCTGCTGTTTTGATATATGTTACACTACTAATAACAATGAAGGATCAATTTTAACTTAAGATCATATCCATTTATATTGGGTTGATGGAAGTCTATCATCAATTTCAATTAAGAATATCCTCATTAGTAAGAAGCCGTGAATGTTCAATTCACTAATGCCATTGTAAATTAATAACAATATTATCAAAGAGTAAGGATAGTCATACAGTGGTCTGATCTAGACAGAGAAATCGGGCTTAAGTGCGGGGCGAGGGAAGGGCCCTTTCTAGTCTCTATACTTACATTGTTGCAATTTTTTCTAGAACAATTCTAGACAATGCCGGCATTTACCACGAGATCAAAAAGCGTCGTATAACTGTCATCATTATCACATCAACCCATTACATCCCACGGGTCTCTTTCCACAATAAGAAGGGGTAAGGCCGAAGTCCACCACGCAGGCCCAGTGCCGATTGGTGGACCAACGTATCTGTTCTGTTCGTTATAATGTGATATTATATTTGTTACTTGAAATGCAGGGACAAAATATCGAAATGTCTCCAGAGATGGCAGCAATAACACAGTCGCGAGAATGATGAGATATATACCTATTGATTTTGTTATAGAAGGTAATAACTTTCTAATCAAGTAGATCGCATGGGCTGGAGACAATTATCTCCCCGGGGAAAGGTAAAAATGTAACTTCTCAACTCACAGCTTTATCAACTCTCAGAGCATTGGCGTATAAGTAGAAATAATATCCAAATAACATATGTGTAATGACAAACGGGGATAAACTTCTCGTATTCCATGTTCCCGTGCTTTAGCAGGTGGACACGCTAATTATTTATTTTATTTATTTATTTAGCAACGCACCCCGTGAAGACATTACAGTTGCCCAATTCGTCTCCCCGGGGCTATTAAAAGAATGTATGAACGAGTTAAAACATAAAAATAAGCTATATAACATCAAGAATTAAAAAAAAAAGCAATAATAATAACAATAACCAAAAATTCAAATTCAAAATAATAATAAAAATAATATCTTAGATTACCTACTCTCTAATAACATTTTAATTTGCTTCTGGAGCTGAAGCTGCGGGGTGTGAAATACGTCCAGTTTTGTGGGTATTATATCCCCGGTCAGGGGATATAATACCGGGGGATATAATTTTTGTCTCCTGCCTGTGCTAGCCCTGCTGATGGAAATTGGAAAACTATCGTCTATAAACAGTGCAATACTTCGCGGGGCATGCAAGCGTCACGTCCTTCAATATGTCGCCACCTTAAGCGTAATTGCTGTGCCTCATGTGCCTATAATTACACCGGCAACCACGCCGTTCCAACCGGAACACAGCAAGTCTGCTTATCGGCGGAAATAAGCATGGCGGTAGCACATCTCCGGATAAGTTCTATTTCAAAAAAAAACGTGTGTGTACTTATGTGCACGCGTTAGAAGTTATACTGTGACGGCCGATTGGCGCAGTTTGCAGCGACCCTGCTTTCTGAGCCCAAGGCCGTGGGTTCGATTCCCACTACTGGAAAATGTATGTGTGATGAGCGTGAATATTTTTTAGTGTCTGGGTGTTTATATGCATATTCTAAGTATTTATGTATATTAGTTCCCATAACACAAGCTAAGCTTACTTTGGGCTAGATGGCGGTGTGTGTATTGTCGTACTATATTTATTTATTTATTACTTTAGCGTAACAAGTAGAAATCTTTTCAAAAATTTTACCTTTCGCCTTATTCTGCGTTTGTAGAAAAAACGACACTAACAATAGAAATAAGATATTTACAACTTTAAAAATTTATTATAACGCATCTAGTTAAATAAAGTTTATTGTAATATCACAGAAAAGTATTTCTGCATGATTAAAGAAACGGACAATAATAAACGTAATTAAATTTGGAACACTAATAGACAGTTAGTTATCGGAAAACCAAGTATCACTCAACATTAAAATTTGATATTTTTGTCCAAACAGACTTTGCAATTCAAAGTGTACACTGTCAAACCCCAGGGTACAGCTAACATCAGGGTGTAGGTTTTTTGGGACGGTGTACACGCGCATCGTAAAAATTTACCCTCATCATTTTTCCGTAACGCACCAAAACTTCAAAAACTCAACTACACTAAAATATCGATATACCTTTATATAGGTAGCGTTAAGGCAGTTTGTAATTCTGCTTACAACCTTGTGCTCTGGGACGCGAGGACACATAGTCGGAGATTTAAGGTTGATTAGGTTGGTTGAGTAACTTGGTTTAAAAAGTAAGACTTATTAGAGATCACTTATACCTACTTATCGACATTGCCTCTTTGTACCTAAATATAAGTGTGCTTATGTTTTCACAGAATGGCACCTTCTTAAATCATATTGTCTATTGCGTACCACTAAATGAAGGTTTAAAGACAAACAGAAAGGTTACTAACAGGTTTTAAGTCAGAACTACCCTACTGTACCTATTTATCGCCCGGTTCAAAGCTAGTCAGTCAGCTGTTGTATCGATGTTGTAATATTAAATAGAGAAAATATTACTTTACATTTTTATTTATTCCGCATCTACGAGTTTGTATTTTAACGTTGACCCGACTGACTGACCTACTGACACGCCAACGCAGAACTTGATCTGTTGATCCTATATTATACGAACCGTAGGTATACATCTATATGTTTATAGGTATGGGCCCTTATACTTTAAGGTACCTTCCTACAACGGCTGTGCTGACTTTTATAGTTAATTGTTTCTATATTTATTCGATTATTTTGTGTTTCGCAATAAATATGGGGTTTGGAGCCCCAGAGCAGGGGGACAGATAGGAATAATCACTTATTTATCACCACGTCCGTCTGTCCGTCCGCTGCTCAGGCCAGAGTGGCTTACTATTGCTATTGATTGTATTTTGGCATGATATCATAGTATAATAATCACGCCGTCAAAATGGTAAAATAGAAATGGTTGTAGGTGCCCCTTTAATTAGGTGTACGTACCTATTTTATTGTGACGGGTAACAAAAGAAGTCATACACTGCGCCTGGCCCGACAAACACTTGACCGGATTTTTCTAACTAGTCTTAAAAAGTAATCTTTTCATTTGCTTTTATAAGTATTGCACATATGTAGTAAGAATATGTTTAAAAAAAATTGGTTGTCTGTAAAGTCGGCTTACTGACGATAGTTGAACGTGACAACGTCGTAAGAAAATACTGATGGAATGGTTGCATTTTTCAAAAGAAAATTTTAATTTTATTTGTTTGATAGATATTATCGTTGCTATAAACAATTGACACCACATTCACTTTTCACTGCACTTCATCCTTGCCGAAAACATGTAAATGTATTATTGTATAGAAGCTGTCCACGCGGACGCTCACTCAAGTAGTAGAGAGACAGATGTCGAACGCGGCCGACTGTGCCTCTTTGTCGCTCGTTCCGCGCTCTCGCGTGCACTTCAAGCCTTGAATGGAACGCCTCAGAGCGAGGTAACGCCGCATACGTCATGATTTTTCGTGCGTGCAGCCGGCTCCATCGAATTACGTTGTCACGTCAAAAACAATTTTGAAATTCCATTTTCTTCGTGTACAATACCTTAATTATTAATAAGTATTACAGTAGAGCGTTTAGTAGTAGTAAAGCTCTTGTGTCAGAGCTCGTCCGGGGAATTACTACCGTCATTGCCGCCAAGCAGCATTATGGATTAGCGTAGGACTACGGCCTAAACCCCTTTTCATTGTGGAAGGAGACCTGTACCATGTAGTGGGCCGGTAATTCTCATCAATTAGGTACTCCGGCAAGTACGCCCTTCATATTGGAACACAGCAATGTTGCTTGGCGACACGTCAAAGAGACGGGTTCTTTCCATGCCCTGTAAGTTTTGCTCTGATTATGTGCGATGGCTTTTCTCTTATTATCTTATCTCCTGATTATAAGTAAAAAACCATCGCCATCTGCTTGGCCGTAAACTATGACTTGGTTTGGTTGCTTTGGTCGTGGCCAGTTACCACCCTACCGACAAAGGTCTAGCGATTTAGCATTACGGTACCTACGATGAAGAAATGGGTATGGGTGGGCCATCTGCTCCGTCCGTTAATTAATACTAGCAAAAAAATATATATTTTAAATGAACTTTAGACTAAAATAATGTAACCAATTATTTTTTTACATTAAAACATAAACATAAGTAGTTAAGTAGTAAGTAACAAAGACATTACCTGATACATAGAGCTTCGAGGCAGCGCCACTTCGTGATTTAATTGTTTCCACCTCCGAATTATTTGTCGGAGAAGGTGCCTAAGTACATTGCAATTATACACATTTCAATAGCCTAGGTAAGCCAAACAATACGGAAATCCTTCAGCAAATTTGATAGTTCAATAGTTCCTCGATGCACGTAACGTAAAGTCAGCACATTTTACGTCTGTAAATTATAGTTTTACGATCGAAAATCATTTTTATGTTTTCGGAGGAATTTAATATGACGCCAGCTATGCTCCGCACATTCGCTCTTTTATTGCGCTGTAATTTTATTGTTTTCTCAATTTTTATTAACTATCAACTCCCTACCTAGCCATATAGGTTTCTAGTGATGAAAGCTACTTACCTACCGATATATCCAAAATATACTATGATAACATGTTTAGAATTTTCGTAGCCTATAAGGTCACTATGACCAGTGCCGGATAAACCACGTAGCAAGAGTAGCAATTGCTACGGACCCCGCGCGTAAGGGGGCCCCGCATATTTAATATCGCTCATCTCTGCCCGACTAAATGACTGACTGACTGTCTGATAGTCAGTCATTCAGTCAGATTCACACAGACATCGCCTATAGTAATTTACTAAACTATTAATAACCCACAAAATGGTAACCTATAGATGGCAAATATGAAATACGTATTGTATTTAAGATACGTTTGTACTAGTAGAGTATTGAATTGTTTTTTTACCACTTTATACTTAAGAACCCATTTCTGATCAAGGGCTCTTTTAAAGAATTTGCTACGGGCCCCGCGCTTGCTTAATCAGGCACTGACTATGACTACTATAGTAGCTCCCTTCACAAGACTTATTATAGAACATATCACGTTTTTGCGTCGGGGCATACCTAATCGTGTTGCACAGATCTAATCGCTATTACCTCTCTTGCATCCAAGTTGTACCTAGGCACTCGTGATTTATATTCAAGGTTATTTAATGGGTTAGCTATTGGTAGCTTAGTTAATTAACTATCCACAAACAAACTTCGTTTTTAAGCAATTAAAATATCACTTGCTGCAACGGTGAAGGAAAACATCGTGAGAAAACCTGCATGGCCTGAGAGTTCGCCATAGTGTTCTCAAAGGCGTGAGGAGTTCATGATATGATAGGAAGGCTTATTATCAAGATACGTAGTAGGTAGATACCTTCTTGCCGTTCTATTAAACGCTTAAACAGGTTTCTAGAATCACTGAACTAGCCGAGACTCAAAGACTCTAAGTAACAGCTTTTTAAACTTTTAATTCTTTCTTTAAGAAAATGGTTCTTCGCTCCCTATATTATTTTATATCCGTCGCCCCGAGCGGTTCGTGTTTTCCTTTATAGTATCAGATAGGTAACCTGGAAGTACTTATGTAACAAGAATCGAAATGCCAAGTTTTCTTCTTTTATAATATTATCTACTTCTAGTATTCAGGTACCTAAGTATAATATCGGTAAATATAGTACAATGAATATTAAAACTAATTTTCTAGAACGGAATATGTACCTACGGTGTAATTTATAATTTCTTCAGTCTTTATATTCCACACCGCACAGATCTTCGGCAATACACTCTCTGTGCACTCTGTGTGTTTCGTGTACTCTGTGTGTTTCGCTCGGACAGAGCGGATTCAGGGGACGATGACTTTACAATGCACAATTGCTAAGCTATAGTTGGTAGGTAGGGCTGTTTCTTTGGGGTTAGCGTGTAAACCTTACAAAATATATAAAACAATAAAGAGTAAATAATAAAAATTACCGTATATTATATCCTACATATTTATAGGTTTACCTACTTAAGGTTGAGGTTCTACTTATCAAATCAAAAGTGAATAGCCATTTTCTAGGTAAACACTCCCTAAGGATCTCACCTCAGTCTCAGGTCTCACCCGGCATGATAGCAGTCTATAGCATATAGATTTCGGCCGTTGATAGATCAATAGCACGCTCCTCTAACTTTTAATTTGTCGTTTTGTTACAGCAATTCAACATAACGGTTTAGCGGTGAAGGAAAACATTGTGAGAAAAGCTGCATGCCTGAGAGGTCTTCGATATGTTCTAGGCGTGTGAAATCTACCAATCCACAATTGGCCACCGTGGACCTAGGCCTAAACCCTTTTCATTCTAAGAGCCCCATGTGATCTAAAAGGCTTCTTGTTAGTTGAGTTGTCATCAGGTCGGCATCATAATAATATGTATTAGATAAATTCGTATATGTGTGTGTTTCCGCCCGTGCACGCGTTTTCCTTTCAGTGAGCATACAAACACCTAAAAATGTGTGCTATCTATGCGAATCACTCTCTTGTCTGTTGCTAAATTTATTTAAGTTTATTGCACTTCGTATCGAAGTTGTTCAGAGTTGCTAGGAACCTAAGCTATAAACAATGAAGGGAGTTGTTTCGGAGTACCTACTGTAGTTTCCGAGGCATGTTTTCCTAGCAACCGTCTCATAGCAAAACAAACTTGCCAATTCTGACATAATTATCACCAATTTTTTGTAGTTTACACCGCATTATATTTAAAATCAGTTTATCTAGTGCCCTTATTGCTTTAAGTTAGTAAATATCGACATAAATAAAATGGATACGGAGAAAACAATAGGTATCGCTCCAAACCCCGAGTGCATAAAAGGAGCGGTTGCGTGCCAATGTGAACTAGGTCGTGAGAAATTGCTGACGGCTCCGCCTTACAACCGTATCTGCTCGACAGCTGAAAAAGATGTCAACTCTCGTCTGCAAACAGCCCCGTGCGCTAGGGATCTCGAACAATACAAATGCCCAGTCAGCCATATACTCGTTAATTTCAAATCGCCATTATCGCCTAACCATGTGTTCAACAAAGTCTTCCCATCTAATACCCCAATTAAGCAAGTTAAACGCAAACTAGCCAAATTGCTCTCAATTTCCAATAATAATATTGTATTTACAAAAAATAGAAACGTATTGAAAGAATCAAGTCTTCTTTCGGAGCTGAAAACTGATGCCCTTGGAAATCTTTTTATCGACGTGTTTACAAAGAATTCTGAAGAGTTTTCTCTTTCATCTATTCCTAAAGAATCTTACGTTCATGAGCTTATACATACTATGATGCCAAAAAAGAAATCGATGCCATTTATTGCGATCAAATTTAGAGTAAGAAATCAAAATGGGGTCTTTACTCGTTCATATCATTCCATTATGAACGTGCATGAAGTTAAAAAGAATTTGGCTGGTGTTTTTCAAGTTGACCCAGACATCCTAGTACTCTTACGAGAAGATCGCCCTCTAAACGATCGTATGGCGTTGCTAGATCTGGATTACGATAAGTATGGGATTGTTGAGGTAGAACTTCTAACTAAAAATAATGACAAACTTAATTTAGAGAGATTATACAAGGAAATGCCTTTTAATGATGTTTTGACTGTGATGGTTCCTATTGGCAGTACTGTAAAGTATATTAATGTTGAAATATTTTCAAAACCAATAAAGAAGCCTTTTCTTGGAGGTTATAGAAACGTTCAAACAGGTTAGTGAAACTGAAGACGTATATTTATGTATAATATAGTTAATATTTTCCAAAGGCGTGAGATTTTTTTTTCCCTACAAGTTAAGCCCTTAGCTCAATCTCACCTGGGAATAAGTGATGATACGGTCTGAGATCGTAGCGGGCTAACCTGCTCGGGATATGACAGTTATATTGCATCTATACCTACCCCTAATCGGTTTCTAAGCGGCATCGTACCGGAACGCCACGAACAGTTTTTCTCGTTGCGGCGAAGATATAATTGGAATATGACTGGAATTAGTGCGTTAATATTCTTAATTTAGTTCTTTTTATTTTCAGGTACAATCTACCATCATGCTTACACACAGACTCCACAAAAACCTGAAAAGGTTTTACCAGAAAATAAAACCTGTCGAGATACTCAAACAGCTGAAATGCGTGAGAAAATTTATGTAAGTTTGTGATTTTTTTTTCGAAAATTATCATTAGTATAGATTTGCTGAAACTTCAGTCTAATAAATATCTGTATTTTAGGACACAAATTACAGCAGAGCTACGCAAATGAATTGTGTCCACGCCTATATTCCCAATGTATCCGACAAAATTATTGTACCACAACCTTACGAGACATACGAAGAAATGATCGCAAGACTTAACCATAATCATTACGCGTGTATTATACAGAGAGCTTTAAGACGCCATCAGTTTAGACAAAAAGTTAAAAGATGGCTACAAGAATGCATGTAAGTACCTACTAGTTAAGTAGATCTTGTCTTTGTCTAGTCTAAAGGAAGTAACTGCAAAATTATTCTTATGTCAATTATATTAATAAGGTACCTCTTACGTGTTTTTATATACTTCTGATACGAACCGTTAATATATGAAGGCGCTAACTTCAGTGCAAACTAACTTCAATCTGAATAACGTGATTGATTTCGATCAGTCATGGTTGTAGTTGATTGCATGCCATACAAACCTTCAAGGTGATAATTGTGTAATGCTAAAAAAACTGTGTAAATCAAAAATGAGTTAATTATTTAGGACAAATGATATTACTCCAGACTTTTTAATATTTAATTTTGATTATTCTTTGACGATTTTCAATAATTTACTTTCAGGGAAAGAATTGCAAGAATGGAGGAAGAGAAGAGAGTGGAACGCGAAGCCATGGAGAGAAGATTGCGAAAGGATCTCGTAACTAAAACATTTCCTAGGACTCGCGAGGATTTTGATCAACTGTACGCCATGGTAATAATGTACTCTCACATGATGATGTTTTGATGTACTGGTAACTGCCTTCACCATTTGATACATGATATGTTGCAAATTGTTTGCAGGTAGATCGCTGGAAGCATGCAGAAATAGCAAGAATATCACAACTGCACTCTAAAGGGCCTAAGATCGCAGAATTCACACTTCTGTTAGATAAAGAAGTAGAACTTCTACGTTGTATTGAAGCTTATAGAGTAAAAGTAAGAGAAGACAGTAGAAAAACCAAAGAGAAGAAATTTTTAGAAGAAATATCCAAACCTGTAGCATGGTATGGCCGTGATGGCAAATTAATAACAATGGATACCGTCGAGATTCAAAAGGCAAGAAAACTGAAAGAGTTGTACAACTCATTCATTAGAGACGATGTAGAGGTCAAAGAAAGAATAGAGCTTTTAGTAAACATGAAGTTTGCAGTACAAGAATTTCGTCACCCTTTAGCTGAAGAAATTATAACTCTTTTAGATAGAGAATGTGATCTTCTTGTCAGAAGATGTAATGATTATCAACTTGAAATTCTAAGACTACGGATAGCTGCTAGCGTATTTCAATTGATTAAAACATCCGAATTAAACTCTGATGTAACAAAGTGCAAGAATATTAGGGATTATCGAAAAATGGAGGACTGTCGGCTTTATTTCTGTGAGATGTGCCATCAAGTGAAACTTAACACGGAGTTTCCGTTAAACGCTAAAATGAGCGGTTTTTTGGTATGCACATCTTGCTCTTGGAAAGATGTATCAGAAAAATTATGGATTGATATGACACCATATAAGTTTATCCTTAGAGCTGTCCAACGTGATGAAAGAAGGAGAAAATGCTGGGGATCATTGGCCTTTGTTCTGCAAGAGAAAGATATATTCTTTATCGCAGAAAAGCTTTGGCACTCTCATTCAGCTATAAGCGAATGTAGCGATATGACGGAGCTTAGGTTGTGTAGATGGCACGTAAATGAAGACTGGTCCCCGTGGAATTGTTTCTTAGTCACTGTTCAAGAAATGAAGGCGCACTTGAAGTTAGAAAACCCAGAAAGTGTTTACGACGAGGAACTTGTCCAGAAAGTACAAAACAAACACAAACTTGCCAAAGCTAACTTCGAACAGCTTCTGACTGTTAACAAACGCCTTACAGAAAGCGGCGCGTGGCCGGCTGTCCGCGCACCAGCTATTGCTCGTGTAGATGCTGTCAATCGAATATGAACAAATATAGTCTAATTATTTATCAATTTTATAATCAGATCATGAGTTTATTATATTTACTCAGTAGTAAGTTATTCTAGAATGATTGATATAGAAAATGATCCGCTATTTCTTTGTGGCAATAATATATTTTGTAGATTTTTAACAATATTTTATACTAATGTTAAAGTAGATAATAAAATGTTGCCATAGCAAAACTAAAATGATCATGATGCAAGAATTCAAAAATAGTATAAGGTTCATTTAATTTAAATCAAAGTAGTTTTCCGAAATAATTTAGCTTTGAGAAAAACAATTTTTAGCTTACGCTTTTTAAATATTTATTCTCTATCATTTTAGAATGTCGTGTATGAAAGATACATTATAGTTTATTGCCACAATATTATAATGCAATTTAATATTTTTCACAAAATATAAATGTTATAATAGATAAAATATTTTTGTTATTAATGTAGTCTTGGGGTAAAGGACAGTTAAGAGATACAATATTAAAATCGTCCTTCTTTTAATATAATTGCTTGTAATACTTTATAACATAATTACACATTACATTTACAAATAATTTCTCAGATATCAAACTCTCCTGCTTATCTAAAACAACATATAATAAAGGTATTAAAAACACAAGTGTGATATAAAGTGAAATTTGATAACGAAATGCATGAAGCTAACCTTAGATCGTACACCTACAATAAATTACGTAAATATAATTTAGATAATAATATTCATTATAACTGTACAAAAAACACAAAACAACCCAGTCTATTAACATAATCTTCACTAAAATCTAAATTTATACACAAAATAAATTGGTACAAGAATCGATGCTAACTGCTAAGGTACAAACTACGGTTAAAAAAATCTTAAAAATAAGTAAAGCTGTCACAAAAAATAGTTTCATTTACTGCTGAAGAAATGATAACTCGACACTTCTAACTACTAAATAATTATGTTAAACCGTTAAAGCTCCTGTTAATAAATATCAAATAGTAATTTATTTTTTAGGGAAGGAAATACTCTTGCTTTTTTTGCAAAAACGGTTTTGCAAACAGTAATGGTTAGAAAAATTTAGTACCAAAAAAAGTCGACAATAATTAAAATAAACTGTATGACTTTTTGGAACATATTATATAGAAGCTAAAATAAACATATTTGATATATCTAGACCTATCCAGCCATTACAGTCGATTCAATAATGTAAGCGACCGAACACAAATATTTAAAATTCAAAAATAATAAAATTTTAAATGTTTTAAGTTTTTGTCATATTATAATTTTACAATAAGTTTAGAGAATTACTTATTCCACACTCCAAAAACCTGAACTCTGAAAGCCCAAAAACTGTTTAGTTGATCTAGGGCTTAGAAATTCGCTAAGGGATATTTGCATAACCCACCCTTAGAGGCTAAGTTATGTTAGGATTAAAACGAAAGTTGTACGTTTTGTATTTAGAGAGACAAACTGATTACCTATATATGCGTTTTTTAAACAAATTATAAAGATGTAGAATAGGGGATGAATGTTTGTTAAGTGAAAATGTATTAATTGTATCTTCAACGTTAATATAAATACTATTCAAAATGTAACATTAATGTGTTGAATAATACTTTTTTCTCAGATTTCTTTGATCGCTATCACAGGAACTTCTGCGATTTAATAAAAATCATTTCAAACGTAGGTGTTCACAGTTTAAATACATATTAATAATAATAATAATCTACAACGGTAGTTAAATTATTAAGCATGTTACGCTTAATAATTGGACTTTATTAATACAAATTTCGTTAATTTATTATCGTCAGTTTTGTGGTCGTCTCTGTGATCAGAGTAACTTAGTTCAAAGTTCGACAAGTAGGTAAAAATCACTAATTGTCGCAGTACATACCCATTATAGTTTATTATAATTATAACACAAATCAAGTACAAATTCCTCGATATTAGTCCGTTTGGGCCTGTATAGCTGTATTATCGATATGGACCAAGAGCATAGGCTCTTATTTATAATATTAGTGCTGAATTTTTGTTTGTGTGTGTGTAGGTAACCCTTAATTTAGAAATTAACAAGAATCGATGTTATGATCATTAGTAGTGCGTTAGTTTTATGAAGATAATGGCGGATAAAATTGACGAAAGCTTTATATAATGTTGATTTTTAGTACTTGATACAGAGAATGTATGGTTTATAAAAATATGTCCAAAAAATGTTGATCATTACAAGTTGTAAAGAGCATACATAGATTGCGGGTCAAACGACAATTTATCATCATAGTTATAGTACAGTTCCTAGTACGAGTTTAGATACAAAATGTACGATATTCAAAAAAAAATCCATCTTTTTATCTATAACGTTTTGGTTGCCATTTAAATCCACTGTTACTTCAATACATTTTTATTTGTTAAAAGCGCCAGGAATTAAGGATGATAAAATCGAATCTTTTACCTCTTAAATTCGGTCAAAATTGCAGACAATAAAGACTAACGTAGGTCCTACGATCATAAAAAGTTTCATGTGGAAATTATAGTAGCACAACTTGAAACAGAAAATCGTAACATTGTTTGAATGGAGCATTTTTTTCGATTTCAAGACTCTATTTCCTACTTAAAATTCAAAACTAGCGATATATATATAAAACAATAAATTTTACACTACATTCTTTAAATTTTAATAATAGTCATTATTTATTTTATGTCACCAACATAATAATGTGTCTAAAGAATATATCTCGGTCTGTCTAGGTACTTTTATTTTTGATGTGTTTGTTCACAATTCCTTGGTAAATTTTTTTGATTAAGACAGAACCGGAACCTCTAAAGGTAGTATGAACTTATTTAGATATAATAAGCTAAGTTAAGTGTTATCGAAGTTTTATTACGTTCATATTTTTTACTATTTTATCAAATTCGTTATAGTCATATTAAACATGATATATTTTTGAAACGAAAATGAAACTCAACATTTAATATTATGAAACATTTATAAGGCCATTAATAAAGGCGATCATATTTTCATATATGACTTTTAATTAGTTTAAATAGGACATTGTAGGACTGCCCTAATTTATCTATACTTTTTTTTTTAATTTTCTCAAATTTAATTTTTTTGCGTGAGATGTTTAAATTGTTTACATTCAAAACTTGTGAACTTTCTGTACTCTCCTTAAACAAATTTTATTTTTAAAACAAATACTAGTATTTGCGTCTATAATATTAAATGCATGGGTCACCAAGGTCATAGAAGTTGGCAACACGGTTTGTGACTTCAGAATTGTGACAATTTTAAAGCTGTTTCAGTATCAAGACACCACAAATTCAAGGCACAGATATTCACTTCGTTAATAAAGTCACTGAAGCCTGTGAACAAACACATCCTGAAAAATTATCGCAAGGGTTGCGTTACTGTTTAATTTCTAACCATTTAATTAAAAGTTTTCATAACTAAAAATCTCAGTTTCAAGGCACATATAAGACAGTTTCGTTAGTCATGTGACTTAAAACGTTCCGGAAACTGAACACGAGCAGGAATAGCACAGACAGGAGACAATATATCCCCTGACATAATCAACGTATCGACCTGCTAAAGCACAGGAACAAGGGATAGAAGTTTACCCCCGTTTATTATTACATATTTATATATTATTTGAATATTATTTCCACTTGTGCGCCAGTGCTCTGAGAGTTGATAAAGCTGTGGGAGAAGGTAAATTTGTATCCTTTCCCGGGGGATATAATAGTCTCCTGCCCATGCTAGCCGTGCTGTGTAGCGATGAACTTTTCTGTTGTTTTTACTAATGAAAAAATATAGTAACCGTTTTCATAACTAGAAACTCTAAATCAAGGCACAGTTAAAAGTTACGTTTGTAATAAGACACTAAAGCGAACTTAGTGAACAAACAATATCTGGAAGTTCACTAACTATGGCGCCGACGCGGTAATCTATGCAACGATGCGGTTCCAATTGCGTTTGCGTTTGTTAGAAGAACGCATCTAGTAACGCACAAAGCAAACGAATTACGACTTCAAACGAACCATTACTTATAAAAATTTATTACCTTTCAATTAGTTAAAGCGATAAAATATTATGATAGTTGGTTTTATAATAAATACGGTTTCATTTCGTTGAAACTTTGCGAGATATTATATAGAAAACCTCTAGCGAGTAATTTTTATGTATGTATGCGCCCGCTACCGCACCCGCGTCTTCTAGTTATACGTGAACTTCCGCTTTGAAGAAAAACAAAAAGTAAACGAACGACGTTTGAAGGTATACGAAAAAGGGTTAGCAAAGATCGAATGACGTAGTGCACAAGCATGGTCGAGCATTTTATAACGGATTATTTAAAAAAAAGTTGTCATAAACTTCCAATTAGTATACAGTTAAAATACTTTGCAAGCTAGTTTCGTTTCGACCTTACTCTTTCGTTTCGTTTTAATCGCTAGTTCGGTATTTCCTAATCTATTTTTAATAGATTACGACGTTTAAATATGCGTAAGATAAAACTTAAACATGCTCGTGCAGTTGTTTATTCGATCTACGCCGACTCTTAAGGGAACAAGAACTTACAAACGCTTAAGCTATTAGCCATCGATTAAAAGTCCAACATGATAATTGTCCTATTTATTAATGTAATATAAGCATAAAACATCTCTCATTTGCGAACTAACATTGTTAGTGTTTGTACATTTTGCACGAATAGTTTGATCGAGTCCCTTTGAACAAGCAACGGTCTTTAAAATCTCAAAATCGCATACAAATAACCACGCCATCATATTTTAGTCAACAGAGACCAATATATTAACACTATCTAATTTATTTACAATAAACGAATTGTGCCTCATCAGAACGTTTCCCGATAAATTATAAGCCCTCTTTAAAAGTCTATAATACAAAAAGTGCAGACACAATATTCACATAAAAGAATACATATCTATAATACACTTAATATACTATTTTTGCACTTTCATATTGCCAGGTTAGTGGCTTAAACTCGGAATATCTCAATTTAATTAAGATTTGATAACCCATATCCAAGATTAATGCACCTAACTACCTTAACGTTTCCGAACTATATTTACAATTGATTTACTTTTAAAGAAGGAAGTATTGTTACAGAAAGGCGGTACTAACCGAGCGCAGACGCATTCTCCTAGGGGAATATTTTATGGGTTTATTTTACAAATGGCATACCTCTATTACTAAGTTGACTCAATCCTCAAGGAATTGTTATTTACATGTTGATCAATATGCAAAGTAAATCAGACTCGCTAGTTTTATTACACACCAGACAATGTATATTAGTTTAATTACATAATATGCTACAATAATTTATGTTTTATGAGTGAATTTGGCTAAACATTTTAACACAGCTGTGGTTAGTTTGTTTGTTTGTTTGGACAGTTTGTAGAGGAGCGCAAACATGCAGGAATAGACTGACTGAAAGATAAGGTGGTAAAATTACCACGTCACTTTTCAATAATCTAATTGGACGTCTCCGCTCCGCTAGTGTATTTCTCAGTAGAAAGTTACCATTCATCTAATTAAAATATACACAGTGCCTATTTATCGTCTTCCATCTGCAGACCATTTGATCTATCTGCCGCACAATATGTCTAGGCGACGTTCCTAGACAATATTTCTAGACGGCATTTAGTAAGATTTAATATGAAATACTACTGATAAATATTAAAAAACGCAGTTCTGAAACAAATGATCGAACAATGTATATTATTTATATATCAACACACACATACATCTAGGTTACTGTTGCGATGCGAAAAGAAATTGGCTGTGTATATATTAACCTAGACCAAACAAAGATTTGTATGACAAAAATCCAAGTGGGTGAACTAAATTACATTGAGTTTATAAAACGCAATGTAATTTAGTTCACACATTTCTATAAAAATTAAAAATATTCGTTCAATAATATAAACTGCCAGTCTGATATGACATTAAAGTGCTGTACATTTATAACGTATGAACTCACAATCACTTCTAATAACAAACAAACGATGATAAAAAAGTAAGATTCAATTCCCTATATTCATAAGATATGTTTCATGACCACAATAATCATAATCTGGTGACCTCCTGATGACCCGTTAATGGTCATTGGCCGCAATGATCAATGACTTATTGTCATTGATCATTGCTGGGTGGGTTATAATTATTTCCTGTCAGCATATATTAAACTAAAAGTTCAGTCATCGTTTGTAAAACAAATGTAATGTGTCTTAGATTTTCTGTCCCGCTCTCAGAGTTGACAAACGAGTGAGTAAGGAAGAAAAACATATACACGTGTAGATATGCTTCTTTTGCATTTCACATGTACGTTATAAATTTAACAGCATTTCCATATATCAGAATGAAATACGGTTTCTGTTTTTTTATATAATATCTAAGTATATTTTATATACATTTCTAACGCTTTAAATGGATGGGATATCGGATCTATTTTATATTACAATTCAGTAATTTTCCGAACAAGTTGCCGGTCGTCCTAAAAAACGGACTATTCGACTTTCGGAAAATTGCTGCATAGGGGAGCTGATAATATTGATACTTCTATAAACATGCTGAATCCATTATCCAGAATCCACTATTTTCGTTTTGCTAAGTTAATTTGGTGTGTGTCGAATAGTTAATGTATCGCCGTTATACTGAAAATCGATAGTAGCTCTGGGCGTAGCTGACAACATGAACAAGTTACTCGTAAAACCTAATTTGTTTAGAACCCATAGTATACGATATTCAAGCTCGCAATCGTAGTCGACTTCCGAGTATCGAAACCTTACAAAGGCATTGTAAAATGGACCTAATACAATAATTAAATACGTTTTAATATCACACATTTTATTGGTTTTCATAATAATGTTTTGTAGAGGAAGTTGAGATTTTAATTATTAAAGATAGAGTCCTTTTTACTCTCGAAATTTCAAAAACGAATCGATTGCGAGCATTTATATCTTACACTTATCATTACGCACTTAAACAAGTCTAACAATATTGTTGACATATTCCTGCGTATATTTTACGTCAATTAGAAATGTAATAAAACAGGTACAAAAAAGAACATTTTTGGGGAAATTAAGTCAATAATTTCAACATAATGTGATGAGTGATACATATTTAGTTGGATAGAAAATAACTAGTAGCTTTAAGCCTACTTTCCATTAGAAATAAATAAATTTATCTTTCAAGCGTAACGTCACCATTTGTAACCGTCTATCGTCATGTGATGTTGCGAGTGTTTCGCAACAAAGAAAGTTTTACAAGGAATAATCTTTTGTTATTTTATTATTCTATTTGATAATGGATTTAAATTGTTATTATAGGACTGGTATTATACAAGAAATTATAGCTTTTAAAAGATAAAGCCATTTTTGATTTGACACCAAGATAGAATGCCCGTAGTATATAAAAAAAGTAACTTTAGCACATATTATTATAAAGAAACATAAAAAAAAAATCTGTTTGTTTGGTTTGGATGAAAGTTTGCATATTATATACTATATTATATGTTTCTTTGCTACAATAATAATTTTATTTTCTATTTTCGAGCCATAGTTATATTGTATTCCTTAATTCTGTAGTTATAGGACTCGGGGATGGCCAGACAGACGGACGGACAAAGAGCAAAGTTACCCCAAGTAAACCCACAGACACCCAACAGCTTGGTCAGTTATATACTTTAAATACAACTAAAAATTATTATTTATTTTCATACATTGTATGATGTGTACATAAAACCTCGCTGAGGCTCCACAAATTTTTGGACCAAAAACTTTAAACAACTAAAAAGATGTGTAAATTTCAGTGGTAACCATCAATCTCCATAGAGGAGGACATTCTATCGGAGCTTGACGTGCTGTTCATACTGTAATTCATGGAATAGTTGAGGTTACTTAGAGACATGTCCTGAGGTACGTCGGAGGGCGATGTTTGGTAGTAGCTGGGGTAGGCGGCAGTATAGGGTGCGGCTGGCGGGGGCTGTTCCGGCGTTGAGTTCTCTTTGTCACTGGTTTCCATGAAAGATATTATCCTTTGGGTCGACTTCACGTGCGCTACGATTGCCGCTTCAGCCTGTAACAAAGTGTGGTGATTGAGGATAAGAGAACTTAAAATAATTATAGCGCTGTGTGGTGACCGGCAGATAAGTTTAAATTTTCACCACCCCTAAAATTTAATTTACGATAAACTTATCTTACGATAACGAATCCTAGAACGCATCAAAAATTGCAAATTGCATCATAAGTTTTAGTATCAGTTGCACTAATCTCTATTATTACCACTAGACGGGTTGTCAATTTTGTTTTTGGCTCTTTAAATCTGATGCTGCATAACGAGTACCCAATATAAGATGACTAAATCACTAGAGAAAAATCGGAAATTATAAATTCCAAATTGCCCCCAGTACCCTGAATTGACCCCACATATCCCAAATGCTGAGAGGCTTCGGCCGTGGCTAGTTACTCTAACGACAAAGACGTACCGCTAAATACGGGTTAGCCCGTTACCACCTTAGACTGCGTCAACACTTACCAGAAGTTGAGATCGCAGTCAATGGCTAACTTGTAGTGAAATAATAAAAAACTTACACTGGCTGTGAGCGAGAGGAATGTGAAGTACTTCTTGAGCGTCGGCAGCATGGGCGCGTAGGTGGGCACACGCAAACGCACGGCTGCGGCGTGGGCAGGCGACACAACAGCCATGTTGCCCACCAGCAGCGCAATGTACGCGCCCACCATCGTGTGCTCCATGTGTGTGCCCGCTCGCGCCAGCACTGCGGAATAAATCATTGCCGTGATTCCGTAACAACACTGTGACTATGGAAAGGACACGTAGCTCGGAGAACCGATTGCAAAGTGTGAGATTTTCTAAGTTTACTCCTTCGATTGCTAACACGATTATCACGATATATCGCATATAGCGCCATCTAGTGATAGTACTGTTTCCCAATATTTAAACTAGATGGCGCTACTTCGATACCATATAAATCGTAATTAACTTTTACACGATCGAACAGTTAAACGTAGGTAGAAAATCTCACAAAGGGCACTCCGATGAACGTTGGGGTTCGCAAGGTGTTTGTTGGCAACGTTGATCGGCCCCCAACGAGATGGACAGATCTCGTTGGGGGCCGATCAACGAGTCATTGGGAGTCGCTGGAAACAAGCGGCCCAGGAGCGTTTATTTAGGAACTCCTTACAAAAGAACTATGTCCAGCAGCGGACGTCAATCTTTGATGGTGATGACCATAGATTGAGAATACCTAAAGCGAGTATCCTATATAGGTATATAATTCTCTCGCTCTCTCTATAGTATCTATAGAATAATGTATGCAATTTTTTGGATATCCAAATATAATTTATCTCGTAACTCGTGAATTAGATCTGTAGAGCATACTTTGACTTTATTCCAGCACTTCACACACAACATAGTCTTTAACTACTCCATAGTTTTAATTAAATCATAAATGTTATTGTGTGCTCTCATATCAATGAATGTGTGCGTCTGTTGTTTTTAGGAGTCTTTTTTTTTCTTAAATTAGTCACAAACACTTTTTTTTTTTTCGACACAAAATTAGTCGAAAGCGCCAGAGTTGTGAAATAAATCAACAAGCATGCTATTGCCTTCAAGTGAAAGAGTTTTTTAAAAGTTGTCAATAATATGGGAAGTTTATGCTTAGAACATGTCCACAAAACCCTGTACTATGGCTAAGTTAAGCATTGGCTTAGTGTAAGGTTGACCTTCAACAAAATAAGATGGTGAAATACTGTCTATTTAAGGGAATCTAAGGCTTAGAAAAGATGCTTTACTTAAGCCATCGCATAGCAACGACTATTTATGTGGCCTTAACTGTATAGATCTAAGATGTACGCCCTTTATCACTAACAACGCACAAGGCCTAAATAAGTAACACCTAATTAATCTAAGGAGATCCTGGGCATACATTAATCGTTCACCAATAGTTGTCAATTAAGAGTTGGTAAAACGTTATTTGCTATATACATTGCCTAAATCTTTAGGTGTTCGATTTAGGCGATGCCTAGGTTTGGTGAAAACGGGCAGTAATGCTTTAACTTACACTTTGCTACTGTTTCGTCAATATCATCCTGCTGCTTTTTCTTGTCATTTTGTGCTCCCTCGTCTTTCTCGCCGTCTAATAAGGCATCTGTGTTTTCTTCTGCTCTCCTGTAAAATAATTTAAGAGTATTGAATGAAAACTTTCAACCTAACCTAACCTACACAAATATTCTGGGTTAGAATATAGACATTATTATTTATATTATTTTTTTTTTTCATTATTATTAACCTCAATAATGCCTCAGTAATGCTTGACGACGCCAAGGCCCGGCCAGGGCTGTAGCGCTTTGATGATGAATGATGATGAATGCTTCAGTAGGAGAGTAACAGTGAGCAAGGCAATGCATAAATAATTATCGCCTCATCTAAGGATACTACTAGTCATACGTCTTTGACGAATAGTTATCACCTAAGAGTTGGAGCAACTGTTTTCTTCTAAAACATTAGGCATTTGATTTAGGCTATGACGAGATTTAGTTAAAACAGTCATTTAGTTAAAACAGTCATAAGAACATAAGGTATAAGTAAAAAAGGTGGTGGCTGCCTTTAATAATATACATGAAATTAAAGAAGCGGAAGTCGATTTATCGGGAAAAATCATGAAACTAAATAACATCATCAAAATATCTATCCGTATATAACAAAGCGTTTGGCAAGCAAAAACTCGAAAACGGTTTACACAAATACAAATACCCCAATGATACCTTCGAAAAATAAAAATAAACATTATTGGTTATATTGTCACTTTAGATTAGAACTATATGAATAGTTAAAACCAAATGATTTTTAGATAGCAAGAAGTTGAATTGGTCATCCAGTAATATAAACTTACCTGGCCAATTCTTCCCGCTTGTAGAACAGATCCACGATAAGATCCAGGGCTGATACACTACGCGATATGACGTCGTGTTCGTTGTCAACTCGTATTCTCACGCTCAGAAGCCTTTGCGTGTTTATATCGTTGTTTTGTACTAAGTTTATTAACAGCATCAATACCTGTCGGAGAATTTTAGAAAATGTTAAGAGTCCAGTAAATTTATATAGAAAAACTATATAACAATCTTTGAATAAAGCTATCCAAAGTCGAACTTGATGGATGTAGAACCAGTAATTGGATCTCTGGCCCCCTTATTAATACACAAGCGTAACGTTAGAGCATAGATTAATTATAATATTTTTATTATTTATTATTTCTCAATGCCAAGTAACTCTAAATGACAATGTGAGATGGTCCGGTAGATACTTAAAAGAACACACGGCTAAAAAGTTCAACTGACAACACCTTTAAAATGTCAGATAATAACAAAACACTGTCAGTTCTCCAACAGTGAACCACATTTATTAATACAGGGGATGAGATGTGCACCCAGAAAAGGCACAGACTTAACTAAGCAAAAGAAATTTAAAAAGGCAGACATAACTGTTCATCTTTATCTAAATAAGTAATACATACACAAACACAGAAGTCGAAGTTTTTGGTATCAGGTATGAATGTGCCTTGGTTATTTAACATTATCAAACATATTTCCATTATTGAAGGCTGTTCGCCCACCACTTCTGCGCCAACTGCTGACGCTGAAACAAAAATAGTTGATTTATAAAGATATTTCTTTATTATTATTTAAGTGCTAAGTGAGTAATAGGGTATTTTGGAGGATCTGTAAGGGGTATATATTTGTTTGTAATGTGTAATTATAAATAAAAAGTTTTGCAAATAACACCACTGTCCAGTCTACTAAAAGTAAGTAAAAAAATAGTTCCAGGCATAAAGCTAGCTTTATGACTTATTTTAAAACAAATCAACATAGTGTTAAACCCTGGTTGCCATGGATCACAAATAGATCCTTCAGTCCATTGTATATCAGGGGCATCCACGAATTAGCACTAGCTTGAATCCAGTATCATCATTAGTTTTTGTAACTGTATTACCAAGATCAATTCTCAGAGTACAACATTTATATTTTTTTTAAGGCCATGGATTCAAGTGCCTTAACACCTAGAGAACATATTGTATCAAGAGATTCACATAAAATCAATTAGTGTTATAGATTATTCAAAGAATACTCACAAGCAATACCGAACGAGTGTGATAAATTGACTAGCACTTTGACAGCTGGCAAAGCCGCGTCCAATAGTGCAGTACGCAATTGCAGTTCCGTTTTCGCTTCACCCACACATCGCCGCAGCAGAGCCACAAGCGTCCGCGCCGCGCCCAGAGACCCTGTTACAAGGTGGTGCTGATTCGCTTCATTTTGTTGCGTCACCTTTAAAAGAAAAGGAATAAAGTTTATTTTTGATAGCAAAAGATACTCGAATGGATGTAAATCATCAATACCTTGACCTAGCCATATGGTCTCATATATTCCATCTCTTTAGAAAATATATCAATGACATAAGATTCACAGATTTTGTCCAAGGATTTAGGCATTTTAAGATGTGTTTTCTAAGATGTCACTGTGATATCATATCTTATACCATTCATGTTTAAAGTGAGCTTAGCTTAGTAATATCATACTTTAATATTACTAGCTTATAACATACCTATAACGGATTTTTTTTATAACTCACAATTTTATTCTTCATTTAAAAATTATTAGACGATTTAAAAATCTGATCTTATGATTAACTTTAATATAGTTACTTCTACTTTAATATTGTTAAAGGTTATTACACTAGCCCCCACATCATGAAGTGAACAAAATAAAAATTTAGTTTAACAATTTACCACTTTGCTTATTTGCTAATAGCTTTTCAATAAACAATAATTATTTGTGATAGAAAAAAAAGTAAACTTACGTTCTCTAGGACGCGCATACACCTATCTGCCTTTCTCAGTACATCAACCTCAGCATTACTCCAAGCGCTGGCCGGTGATTCTAGTCTCGCTGCGCAGTCCTGTATCGTGCGAACAATGTGGTCTACGCCGCCCAAGTTCCGAAGCTCTTCTTTGAACCATTCGCCTGCTCGCTTTGACGTCAAAGATAGTAACGTTTCCATTGCTAAATGACCCACCTAGGAAAAATGTATATATTATTTAGTGTAACTTACTTACTTTTATGGACTACACAATCATCACCATTATGAACATTCTCTAGAGGAGTGTTTTGGAGCATAGACCCACCACACTGCTCTAATGTGGATTTGAGGGCTACACACAATTCAATAATAAGAAGGTGTTTATAGACTTTGTACATGAAGTCTGTATGTTTCTTAATAGGTATAGTATATTAGTACAATATAAAATGATATTATGCTAAAATTGTATTTTAAAATAATATTACGATATACAGCCATTAATGGATAACCCATCTGTTATGGATTTAAGTTTTCTCATAAAACATAAGATAATTAGACATCATTTTATTATTTAATTCATTATATTATGATACATTATAGAAATTTCAAAAAAAGATGTCAATATCATCTATACCAGTATTACATTGTTTGGTTTTGTTAGTTAAAATGCAGTACTTACTGTAATATTCTCCAAATCCAGATGGTTAGCTTTCCCTTGGCTTTTAATTTCAGCGCATAGCTCCCGGACTCTTTCCTGCGTCTTTGCAAGCTGAGCTGACGTTAAACCACAGTCATCAAGGGCATCCCTGGAACAAAATAAATAAATTACTCACTTCAAATTATTTAATATTGAAACAAAACAATACTGTAAAAATGAAAATGTTGGATAAAATAAAATTGCAATAGAAATGTAAAGATTTTCAGTGTGACCCAGTGACCCATAATGGGTCAGATCATCAGAATCAATCAAGGAACAGAATAATCTCAGCTGGGAGAACAAGCATATCTAAACTTTATTAAATGGGTTATTGACCGATCACGCGAGGTCATTGCTCCCAACCATGAGAAGAGAAAGTAAATATATTATAAATTGTTTAATTGATTTACCTCAATTGAAATAACACCAAACAACAAACTAGTGAGTTACAAGTTACAAATAAAAAACTACTGTAGAAACTGTATCTTGTTGAATGTTACAATTCTTTATGAAGTACACAGTGGTAACAAATTGAGAACACAATAAAATTTAAATAACAAAAGATAACTCACTTGTGTGATACATCAGACTCAAGTAGATTCAACATTAGCTCCAGAGATTCTCGATCCAAATCCATATTTAGACGATCTTGAGATAGTACAAACATCACTGTTGCTGTGCACAAACCTAAGCTCTAAAATAAAACAACATACATATATTTACAATATATCCAATCAGCATAGATGGGGATTGATAAAATAGATTGTAATAGCACAGATTTGTGTTGATTCTTAGTTATCTTGTTTTATGGGAAGATTTCTTCAAATGGTTATGAATGGGAATCTTGTTAATTAAACCCATACAATTATTTATGTTTGTGACATTGTTGCAGTGAAGGGTACATTTGCTGATGACAAGTTTATGTTTGATGGCAATTTTACCAAATGTAAATGTAAATTGATAAATAAATGCCTAAATAAAAATGGTGAAAACCCCAATGTTAAAGATTCTGTTACTACTATTAAAACCACATAATATTATAGTCTATTGGAATTAAAAGCTATATAAATTATTTATGTTGAATTGCTGACCCTGACCACAATTTGGAAAAGCTGTCTGATATTCAAATGAATATTCTCTTACATGGAAATTCAATTTTGTTCAAAAATTAGAAGTTATGCTACTGACTATTCTCGAGTTTCGCAAGCACTGACATACAGAAGCATACAAATTTTTTATCAATATTTAATACAATGTCTGGAACTATACACTGAATAGACCTCTGACCAGGTGGACAGATGACCAAACAAGTCACAGGTTTCCGCTGACCCATGGTATTTAGAACTGCTTACAAAAGACCTATGTTCAGCAGTGGATGTCCATTAGTTGACGTTAAGGAAGATGAACTAGATGACAGTATAATGTTATCTGGTGCTATCAGCTACATAGAAAATGTTTATTACCTGATCATTGGTGGCATCATGTAAGGCGCTGAAGAACTTCTGCACAGTGCCGTGCGCTCGCAGATGCATGCGAAATGCAGGTGCTGTGCATTTACTAGCTAGAGTTATAGCGGATAGGCATCGTGTAGACATTGGATTATTGTCCTAAAATAAATACAATTTTAAGTTTTTATATTTGCATACCAGTTGATATACTTAAATACAGAGTCGGTTCCAAAACATATAATTTTATTTAATGGAATACTAACAATAATAATGTTTTAAATTCTAATATTTCTAAATAAAATAGTTAATTGTTACCTGCAAGGCATCTAGAAGATATTCAACATCATCATTGAATTCTTGGAATTCTCCAATCTCTTGTATTTGATGTGCCTTTTTAACATTCCGAACAACAGTGTAGTACTGAAATTGCAAAAAATTAAATAATTTGATACAATTATTACCATTATGTGCGCCAATCCTATTCATTTAATTGTTTGGGCATTGTACAGGCAGTACTTTACTATTAATCACAAAACAAGAAGTTGCTATTATAATAGTTAGTTATTGTTTACCTCTTTAGCTTCCTTTGCACATTTAACACTTGTATAACGTTTAACAGGTTCATCCATAGTTGGATCATCCATTATGGGATGGGCTGCTCTATATCTTGTGACTCTTGTTAGTTCTTCTGGCACTTCTGCAACTGCATTGTTAACTTCGGGTGTTCCAGGTTGCTCTGGTCTCGGAGTTTCATTTCCTTTCTAAATAATAAAAAAAAATATTAGAAACCATGATGTGATCAATCAATAAAAATTGGCAGATTTGGGTGACAAACAATCTGGTGTTTTATGATTAGGTAAGTATCTACTTACATCATTGGCCCATTCATGTTTGTAGAGGTGTCTTCTTTTCCGAGCTGGCAATGGTGAAGGGTTATCATTAACTAATGATTTACTTTTGAATATGGAACCTTTTTTCTTTGTTATGACTAACTTCACACTTGGTTTATCCTCCATATGTTCTTCAGAATCGAGTCTTTGAGGTGATTTAAATACATCATCCTGGTGACATTTTTGTGATTCTTCCTCTGAGAATTCATGTGGGCAACTGTTATAAGCTGAATCTGATGACTGTGTTTGTATTTGAGCCTCATTTGCTTCACTACGTAATGCAGTTTCATCCATATGCAGTTCTTCAGGAGCCTCTTCAACATGTGCTTCAATTTGTTCTGTTTCCTCCATTTCAACATTTTCATCATCCTCTTCATTTTGTTCTGTATTCATTGATGCAAGTTGTTCTTTTAGACTTGCTAATGTTTCATTGTCAGCTCCTGAAGAACTAGGACTTGAATGTTTACTGTGTCTTTCTTTATGTTTTTGCTTCTTGTGTGGTTTTTTATATGTAGCCTTTTCAGTTTTACTATTCCCAGACAGTATGTCAATAAGGTCATCCTTTTCTGATTGAGATTCAGACTCATTTTCTATCTCTTGTTGGATTTTAGAGGATGTTACAGTTGCAGTGGGAATGTCAGCTACTGCTTCATGTCTTCTTCTGCTCTTTTTATTTTCTTTCTTTAAATCACTTACAGTTACAGTTTTTATTACCAGCTTACTAGATGTTCGGGATCCTAAGCGATCTAAGTAATCATCATTTTCACTATAATTAACATTTGGCCTATTCCTTCTTGATCTACCACTTATCACTTCAGGTGGTTTTGGTTCCGGCTGAGGCTTCTTAGACTGCTTTTCTGAATCTAATTTAGCCAACTGGGCCTCATTGTTATCCAGCTGCTTAATTTTTTTGGATTCTTTTTCACATGTAGGAGATGCTAGAGTTCTATATAGATCATAAGCATCAGAATCTGGTAATGGAGAAGAAGGCTTTTTAACTAATTCATCTTCTGAATGTTTGTGATGCCTCTTATGTGATTTATGTTCTTTCTTTTCCTTTTTTTTCTCTTTTTTAATTTCCTGGCTTAGTCCTGCACACTTGATAGTAATTTTTAGTCCCTCATGTTTAGGAGAACATATAGTTTCCACTGAAGGGCTTTTTTTATGATCAGAACCCATATCAGAATGTGTATCCATAGAAGAATGTCTGTCAGAACTAGGTGATGTAAATCCTTCATTCGAATCTGTACTAACTATTCTAGATGTACCTTTAGAAATTCTTAGTACTATAGGTGGTGGTTTACGCTCCTCATTTGCATCTTTACTAGTAGATGGACTCATTACCTCAGTTTTAGCTGGGCTTTTTGAAGGGCTCATAACCAATGGACTAGCCTTAGGAGAAGCTGCCTTTGGAGGTGTTGATTCATATACTATAAATTCAGGAATTGGACTATTACTACCATCCTCTGCATAATTTATTACCTTATCACGATTTCGAACCAAGTACCTCTTGTTTGGAGCTTGCGAGTTTTCAGCAGTTGGATCCTCCTTCTTTGATGCTTTGGTGGCAAAATTCCTTTTATTTCTACTCTTTTCAGAGTTACGTCTAGGCAATTCTGGTGATGAAGAGTCTCTATTGTATCTACTTCTCTTAGTTGTTTTCTTTTCTTTAGCAGAGCCTGGATGCTCAGGTGAAAGTGGTGCAGCAGATACCGGTGGAGCGTAAGTAATTTGTGGCACTGGTGGATATAACTCAGCATTTCGAGATTTAAAAAACTTTTTAGGCTTTGGAGGTGGTTGTTCAGTTTCAACTGCTGGTACCGTTAGAGGACTGTTCTGATCCTGAACAGCTTTCTTATGAACATTGTTTGGATATGCTGAAATAAACATAGGCAAGTGGTAAATTTGTAGAAAGAAACTAATATGAATCTGGTACAATAATTATAGAACAGTGTAATTAGGGCGTTTGGTTAACTTAATTAACTTTCATCAATATGCAGCAGTTACTAAATAAAACAATTACTTTTAAACAAAGTTATGTTTATACACTAAACTTCAAGGCCAAACAAGAATGTTGTATTGAATACATACCGTAAGGAGCGCTCCTAATGGAAGTGAAGCTCGTAATTCCCCATTTGCCCACCGTTCCCGCCGATCGAGCAGCTGTGGGGCAATTACTATTTTCTCTAAAGAGAGCACTGTCCAGCGGCACAGCCACGCTGCCGCTTCGGCCTCTACCCCAGCGCGACATGATGATAATTTCATCAAATTTGATGACACCTGCGCCGTCTTACCAAATCAATCAATTCTTCAAATGTCAAAGTTGCAAGTTACACATGGCTTCTTTAAAAATACGTATTACAAGTTAGTTTCAACTTAATAGCGTATCAACACTTCGTATACACTCATTAAACTTTCTCCAATAGCAATGAAAACACAACCCATAAAGATAACACACCCGCCATTTTTAGGAGCTATGTACTTTCTTTACGGACGCATTCGAATGTATTTGTATGATAACAATCCACCGATAACTCAAGTCCGACTTTATAACAACTTACATTAAAATTACAGTTTTTCTTTGAACTTTTGAGGTAGTTAATTAATGTTGACTCAAACATTAATAATGACAAATAGGACACAGTCACAAAGTGCGATGTTGTCATCTCATAACACCAGCAGCGCCATATTGGCAAAGCAAAGCAAAACAAGGAAGCAAAACACAGCCAATAGGAGCTCGGTTACAACCATAGACAACTATTGGTAGTGATGGGACTAAACGGTACAACCACAGACTCTCCACCCTAGATACAAATATTTCTACAAGTTTACATAGTCTTTGGTTCTCAGATCCATGCAAATGAAGTGTATACATAGAGACAATCGGAATTAAACGTAGACTATGGAGGGTAGAGGTAAGGAGAGTCATCTTATATGGGAGAAAAGTTGAAAAAGTGTCCAGTTGTTGCGCTAAATAACAGTTCAAAAATCCTCCACAATGGCGCTGGTGGATGCAGAGTATGGTATGAATGTAGCAATCGTAGATGAATTGAAGTATGCCGAGTTAAAAAATTTAATGTCATTATCGACTAAAGTAGTTAATTATTGAGAATTTCAACAACTTACGTTGTACAAAATATTGTGGTAAATATAACCTTACTTCCTTGTATCTCCATACTTCCTTGTTTATTTTTCAAGCCTACTCTAACAATATTTATATTTGGCGCTTCTTTTAAAAGTTACCCTGATGCAAATGTGGCGCCATCCTAATTTAATACATTTTGACGACACTTTTTCATATACACAGATGACTCTCCTTACCTCTACCCTCCACAACGTAGACAGAGAAGTAAATAGACGAATGGTTGGCGTGCCGCTTGTGAGACAGAGCATATTTGAGAAGTGTTGCCATACATTTTTTTTTACCCCGATTCTAAGGTCCCAGATTTCAGGTCTTCTACCACACTTATAGTTTGTTGGTATTTGTTTATAACTATTTGTTCCATACAAAATTTATTTATTTATTTCCAACTTACGACTAGTTTTACAGGAATTTTCCTAATGCACTAGCGTAGATACTTATGCCTACCTACATACTAAACTTTATCAGTGTAGCAAAATTTAGGCATTTGTTTCATTAGAAGCAGCTGCACTTAGAAACGAATCGTAAAGGAACTGCATAATAATGTTCCGTATTTAACTTAATTGTAAAAAGGGAACATTTATGGAATAACATTAGTACGTTGGTCTGTGAAGCAATTTTGCAGTATTTTTTATGAGAAAGGCTTCTGGCTCGTGATAAGTTGGAAGATGAAAGCGGAGCGGCTAGCTTCCAGGCAACTTTGTCATTAACATTATAAATCTATATATATACAAACTAAAGATGATTTTATAGTAGGCTAATAAACAAAAAGTGTCATAATTATATCATCCAACATATCTCCTTACAATGAAAACTCAAAAGCTAAATTATTCACTGACCAGTGTTGGAACAGCGTTAGGATACAGAACCGTTAGCTTGTTCTTTTTAATGACTATATTTTTATGAAAGTGTTTACTGCAAATCTTTGAACTCTTTTTGGGTGTACAATTAGTGCGACATGTGGATTCAACCCATAGCAACAATAAATTATGGACCGTAGGAAAACTGGAACAAAATATTTTAAACATAATTTTTAATAATAGTTAGGAGATTCGTTTCTCCGCATAGTATAGTTTTAAGTTTACTTTTCTGTACATGAAAATGGTCAAAGACTATCTTCGATGGATTCCGAAATATTTCAAGGAGTATAAAAAAAAAATAGCTTTATACTTTACAACGTAGTGCTTGCATACT
Source organism: Pararge aegeria (assembly GCF_905163445.1). NCBI lineage: Eukaryota > Metazoa > Arthropoda > Insecta > Lepidoptera > Nymphalidae > Pararge > Pararge aegeria. Next base: position 11,811,036 of record NC_053189.1, read on the forward strand.
TGTAGAGTCAAAAAGTTTTTTTCTTACAGTTCCGGCAAATACATTTTTTCTCTAATACATCAACATCGTATCATAAAATTTATGATTATATCCATTATTATCCATGGAATAAAATTTATGATTATTGACACATAAAACTTGAAATTCTATAATTTTAATAAATTAAACTGCGCCGTTTGGACAATTTTCATGTTGAATGTAGGCAACACTGCACTCTATTATACTTTAGGTTATGTATGATTAAAATTAGCATAAAACCTTATAAACGATCTATTTTCTATTGCAAATTGTGTTGTATATTATAGAAGTATAATAAACGATAATTATTTATACTTTTAGCAAATCAAAAGTATTGTACTTACGAGTGGAACGACAAATCCGTAAATTTACGTTCACTATCACTTTTACATCCTAAAACACTGCACCGAACCATGTTTTCGCAGAAATTCTTCACGGAAGCTGGTTATTAACAATGTCAAATTAGTTAGGTCTGTATTTTTGTGCTCACAATCCGTTTATCTTGAATTTCTTACTAATAAAAGTATCTCTTAGTAATAAAACGATGGCTGAACGGTGAACTGTCAAACTTGTTTCGCAAAGTGCTTTGCTAATCCATGAAAAAACCGGCACGCGGTATGAGACAAAAGACCCTTTCGCTTTATCTCGTTTATTTACAAGACGTATACGTAAGTTGTTCTCTTACTTGTGTGAATGCGACGGATGCTATCCATTTGTCTATTTACTTCTCTGTCTACGGAATTAAACCAATGAAAAACAAAACAAAGTAGTATTATTTTAAGACATAACATTTTGTGGTCTACGTTGTGCTCATCGTAATCATTCGTAAAAAATGTAATAGGCCCGTTTTGACATTTGTGCAAGACCATAGAATGTAACTCGGAACGAAACTGAAAGAAACAATGTAATAAAAATCAATTACATACAGTGTTTTAAAGGATACGTAAATTTTTTTGGGACGTTAAAATAATATGAAAGATCATATCGCGAGTATTCTTTTCGCGCTTACTTTGTAGTAGCATGAAATTCATAATTGTTGCGAAACGTTTCGAAAACAGTTACGTTCTCACGTCTTTTTTTTTTAATACTTGTGTTGTAACCATTTTTTTAATGAATATCACCAGCTTCATACGATTTTAATCGAAATTAAATATTGCATAGTAATCTTTACTGAAACGAATGAGATTTGTTTTGAGAACCGCAAATAAAATTTTGAATTGACGACCCTGGGTTCTAAATAATGAGTCTAAGTTGATGTATCTGAGCAAGCGGCACATGACTGAAGCGTCCCCGCGCGCACTGCGCAGTTTTTCGTTCCCCATCTTGTAAAGTTGACCGTGCGCTCGGTTAAGTTTGATATATATCCTCAATGTCATATCAGAGCAATGTGATTTGTATTGTTGCGCTCTGAGTGAACTCACAAAAATCACAATGTGGGTTATTTGTTACAGGACTAGATAATTAAATATTATTATGTTAAGATTATTTTTGTAAAAAAAAAGCTACACTATCGCATTAGCTTATTCTGTAATGATAGTGTTGTGATATTTTTTTTACTATTACGCTAACTTTAGCTCTTCTATTTTGGACATTGATTTAAACAGAGATTTGACTCGTTTTTTTGTTTGTCGTTATGTAGTACGAACTCTAGTTTCAACATGTTGAAAAGTGGACGAACAATCAACAGCCAGTCACGCGAATTGGTTGTGAAGTTAAAGGAATACTTTAACGAACGACCACTTTACCATATATAATCATATCGATCAAGTACTGATACAAACTTGAAACGATTTATCGTTTGTTTCGAGTACCGAGTTGTATGGTTCCATAACTAGTTACGTCGCGATGACAAATGTCAAAACGGGCCTATTACTCTGTACGACTATAGTTTGTCGAAATAATTTTTAGATAGATATTTCCAATTCTTAAGGTCCGGCTCCAGGCGATTGCTACTAATTGGCTAAAACTAAAAATAAAATAAAATAAATAAATAACGTTTTCCGAACTAACCCTAGTGATGCCACCGTTCTAAAAAATCGATAACGATATAAGAATCCTACTAGGGTATCGAATTGCTTTATAACGGAAAATGTACCTACTATTAGTTTTCTAACCGACTTTAGAAAGAAGGAGAAAGTATAACGTCACATATAGACGGATTTGCATACTTCTTTCGTTCGAGAGAGTAATTCCGAAATAGTTCCATTTAAGTTTCACGTAGATCGGATGATAAGTTTTTGTATCTTCAAGATAAAAATATTGCCTTACGTACAGTGAAGTGAATATTCTTTCACAATCCTATTTATTAAGATTATTTCCCAAAAATCGGAAAATATAATATTATTTACAGAGATTGATATTGGAAGAAAAACCAAGTGACTTGGGTATTTTTTTCATTTTATTGGCAAGCCCAGATAATGTGGTATGACAAAAAATGTCTTAATTTATCACCCGTAATATGCAATGAATAAGTTTTAGTTCCTGCATACAACTGAATACTTACAAACCAGTGTATAAAAGTGGCTATCAAAATTATCTAAGCACAAAGTTTTTTAAAAATGATCTTGAAGAAAGAGAAACAAGGTTGAATTAAGTTGAACTTACCACCAGGTGAGATTTAAGTCTAGTCCAAAAAATGTATTTTATCATTCTATTAAAATAAAAAATGTATCTCTTTTTGGTGGACTATGAGACTACAGACAAAGAGACAGATAAAACATTTATTACTAAGCACATATTATGAACACCAATCACCACAGACCTCAAACCCCCCAAAACCCTTTTAACAAAATCACATCATCAATTTTAATTTCATACTTGGAAAATGGGAATGATTATGGGAAATGATAACAAGGTCTCCAACTAATATTTTAATTTAACTCTGTGTTTTAAAGCACGGCAGACATAATGTATAAAATTACTTAGCTGATATACATACATGAATAAATAGCAACATTTACATTAAACACTGATAAAAACAAATTAATAGCGTGGAGCACTGGCATAAATGAATAATAGTCTATACACAAAACGGCCAGCTGATGTGAATCATATACGCCGCTATACTGGCCTCGGCTTGTCTGTCGAGAGCCTTTCACTTTACCCCTAGTTCGTGGCCGACCTTCACGCGATATGCAACAGATAAACGAAAAAGTTTGAGGCGATTTAATAAAAGTTTCACTTTAAAAAGTAAACAGGAATGTGGACTTCTATGATATAAATATATATATAGTCCACGATATAAAAAAAAACTCGACATCTGCCTTTTTCCATTCTAACTTACCAACAATAATTGTTATTCTTTAAAATGGTACGTATGGCACACAAATATAAGTACTCATTCAACTTAAAATCCCAATTAGAGTACTAACCCAATTGGTAAGATCTTCATATTTCGCAGCCAAAGTAATTTTAATGTAGTTAATATGTAATGAAAACCTGTAACAATCGTCGCTTTAATATTTTGTAATTTCATAAATCTTCAAACAAAAATAGAGTCGATGAGTACAAAGAACTCAGCACAACCCTATAGTAGTACTCTTACAAGCGTTTCAAAACGGCACAATTTTTAGTTGTCATTTTATATGGTAAAACCTGTCCAGTGTACAGTATAATATAATAGAGGTCAGTAGTACAGGCTATTGTCACGCTGTTAGCGCTGTTTATTATTTATATTATTTATAGAGGGGACGCCTGCCATTGCCAGACGGGTGATCAGTCCTCTGTAAGGACTATTCCACCCTATTCCCCATGTTGAAACACAGGTTTACTGGTGTCTCGGCAGCATCCCCCCCTGACACCTACCAGTCTCTTTTGTGAACCTCAGGATATCCCCTATAGAGAGGTTTGCTAAGTCTTCTACACTAAAACTGTCCGTACCTTGTAGTTCCCATCTTAGCAGCGCGTACATGCGGCACTCAGCTATGAAATGAAAACTGGTTTCCATCTCGCCACACTCTGGACAGGATGGATCTTCTGCAATTCTCATTACCGTTAGGTGTCTATTTAACAGGCAATGTCCTGTGGTTATGCCTGCTACCAGTGCTATATTGGTTCTGCTCTGTGACATTAGTTGTTTTGTCTTCTTCTTGTCGAATGACTTGAGAAACAATTTCGATTGCCTGTATTGCGTAGAATTGTTCCATCTTGCATTCGATTCTCTTTCCGTGATGCCTTCTATCACTCTTTTTGTGATGTTGTATGGAATGGGTAAACAAGGCTCAGGCCCGTAAAATTGGATGCTTGTTAGCGCTGTTAGTTAGGTATGAAGAGGTAATACGAGGGTTCAAGTAATTAAATTTGAATCACTAAGAATATTTATAAAATAACCAACTATAAATACTGTTATATAACTTCCACAGTACCTACGTCGTATGTTTAATGTGGCTCTCCGAGGGCTATCTAAATGGCGACAATATTTTAACTTAGCCAGCCCAGTAGCAATAATAAAGATTAGAGATCAGTGATCTATACAAATAAAAGTGAAACTCAAAAAGTCACTGACTGACTGACTGTTTCACATAATGTTTACCATTGCAACGCCCTTATACAAGAACCCAGTAATGTGCTATTACTGAAAATATTTATTACGTTGAATTAAGGATCTGTGAGTTCTGATACATATTTGGACTGGATTATTGCATGGGGTCGTATTTAGACTGATGAGGATAAAATTTAGCAAAGCTTTATTTGCTTATCTGTGTAAAGTCAGAAGGAAAATAATTTAGCAAGTGTATAAGTAAGTTGTAAGGAGATAGTAACGAACTATCTAAATCAATGGTAGTAAGTAGATTTTGATTGGGTACGAAATTATATTTAACAAATCTGCAAAAGAGTTAAAAAAATACTTACCTAGTGTCAAAAATGCTTCGGTATAATAATCGATTTTAATAATTCTCTTTTTATTTGAAAGTGTATACTTTTAAGCATGTATTGTCTCATTTTATTGAAGATCTTATAAATATTGTCGGAGGTAAAGGACATAACTCTTCACAGACCATTCGCGGACGAAGTCGCGCGGATCCGCTAGTTATCCAATATATAGATTACAATCTTTTTCGGGTGCCGGGGCCAGAAAAATTCCATACTAGGTATTGAATTTGTTACTACGGATAACATGTTTAGGTGTCGATGTCGGTCTCAAATCAAGTTAGTTAACCCGTTTTCACTAACGACCAACAAGGCAATGCGTGAATAAGGAACGCCTAATCTAATGAGATTCCTAGGCATACATCAACCTTTCACCTATAGTTAACACCTAAGAGTTGGTGAAACGTTTTTTTTCTACAGACATCGTTTCAATCATTAGGCATTTGATTTAGGCGATGCTAGGCTTGAGTGGAAACGGGCATAAGAGTCGTAGTCGAGGTTACGTAGGTAACCTAAAATTATATAGGTATTGCAATAGATCTGTGTACTCATACACGTAAACTTGCCATTCGATCTCAGTGACTCCTTTTTTTGGCGTGGTGGAAAAGCTTTATTGCTACCTCCGACTATTTAAAAATAATAATTTGGATTGGTCGTAAGTATATGTCATATAGGTACTCTACGCGTCTTGATTTATATACGCCAGCTCGTGGCAAACATCATAATCAATAAGGATTATTTATTTCCAATATTTTCAAACGGATCAATTGTGAATAGCAAAGTTAATATAATTCAACAGTTTAAGAAAATATTTAAATTTCAAAGTTTTTTGAAAATCTCTTCTTCTTTTGTAATAAATTTTCTGACGATTGTTACGTTCTATAATATTGAAAGACAAGTTATATTGACTTGTGCTGATCTAACCTTCATTAAATGAAAATATGTAGGAATAAAATGTGAAAGTGATATTAATGAATTTTAAATAGAATATAAAATGAAATAGTAAATATTAAATGAAATGGCGGAGTCCCAGGAACACTTTACTCTTTCATCAATTAATAATAATAAAAGTTTTACTTCCATCGCGCGTGAAGGTGTGTTCACTTCATCACACATTTTTTTTTTTACAACAGTTCGTGTAAGTATCTGTTTGTTCCGGATAATCTCCGGAACAAATCCTGGCTGTATCGATTTTGTCGGGACCTTAATAGACACATAAATTGTTAGGAAGTGACGTAACTTTATACATTTTATTTTGGGAATGGATAATGGACCCTACACCTTAAGAGTGTTTGGGTTATAAGACTTTATGTACTTAATCGCTAATTTGATAAAATAATAAGTAGGGAGTTTCAAATATTATACTTACCTAATGGGTATAGGTATGTCGCTTAGCAGTCCGTTACAAGCAATATCGCAAGTCACGGAATGCACGTCATCCATATCCTATAACAGTCCACTGCTGGACTAAAGGGAGCTTCCGATGGGAGGGTTTGCCCACCATCACGACGCTGGTTAATAACATAAGCACAAAGTAAATAGTTTTGTAGTATATTCGCCCTTAGTCGCCGCGTAGGCCGCCAACTGTATTCTGATCTGTTGTTAGCACACGTAAAATTGCACGTGATGCCCACTTATCTTATTCACCGCCGATCTCGGAGATCGCATGCAATCTGACGCGCTTCTACCTGCAAGTATGGACTCGCGAGTCTTCCACGAATGTCCGTTTACATAATATCATCCGTTAAAACATGCTATTACCGGTGCAAGTTACTTTTTATAGTAATGATTAACGGACAAAGCAGTTTGCCCATCTGATGGTATGCGGAAAAACCAACGCGTTAAAACGGAGAAAAACTTCGCAGGGCATACTTATGAATACGTTCTACATAGCGCGTCAAACTCAGGCGTACCTAGGTATTAAGACTCGTGAGTCTATAATTAATCAATCAATCAAAAATACTTTATTGCACACAAGAAATAAATAAAAAAAGAACAAAGGTGCAAGTCATTAAAAAATGTGTAACAAAGGCGGCCTTATCACTTATAGTGATTTCTTCCAGGCAACCATTATGACGATAATGAGGAATTGACTCACATATGAATCCTTATAGCGGTGCGCAAAGCTCTAAGAATATACGTACATATTAATAATTACAAAAACAGTAGATACATATATATAAAACTAGCTGTTGCCCGCGACTTCGTTTGCGTTTGATTTTTTTTAAATTAAAGTATTCAGTATCTTAAATGAGGGGTTTGCTGTTGTCCGCTGAGGAGTTCTGTCCTCTATCTTCAACCACATTCATCAGATCTACACAAAGTTTGGACAAAATTAAACACATGTTATAGTCTCTATAGTACAAAAATAATTATTCAAATTGGTTATAATTTGTCGGAGTTATGGTGTAAAATCGTCAACACTTTTATCCCCTCTCCCAAAGGAACCGAGCTTAATGTCGGGATAAAAAGTTTCCTATATTACTTCTAATACTTCAAAGAATATGTGTACAAAGTTTCATGAGGATCGGTTAAATAGTTTTTACGTGAAAGCGTAACAAACAAACTTACATTGACATTTATAATATAAGAAGGGACAGGCTAAAACAACAATCCTTTAACCTAACCAGGAATCCTTTGCTAGGGATAGTTTGCTACCGTCTAGGGCAACGTGCGAAAGTATTGAAATAAAACAATTTTCGGCTTAATAAAGCGAAAAGTTTCTTAATTGGTCATGGTAATTGACATTTTGTTGACATTAGTTACTACGCGTGAATATAAGTACATCAGGTGCGTGAAATCTTACTGCTAGCTAGTAGCAAACTAAACGCGCGCCAAACTTTTGGACGCGGCCGCCATAACTCTGCCACAACCCTTTGAACTTTATTAAAAAACCGACACCAAATGGATCTTTGGCGCAAACTTTTGGGCCATAGCAATATAAGCACAAACACTCATTATAGATTATAGCCATAGGTATTGGACATAACTATTCGCCACAATGTTGGCCAACGTGAAGAGCCGCCATCAGAGAAATCGCCACTGCCCTGTAGGTACCTACGTTACTACCTAATACTACGACCAAACAATCGGGTAAGTTGGGATCCCACGTCACGTATCGCAGATCTGGTAGGGGCATAAAAATTGCGGTGCGCCATTCGTCGAGCCATAATAAAAATGAAAGGTTCCAACGACCGTCGGTTTATCCCCACACGACTACTTTTATAGTTTTTCATTACTCAAGTAGACGGTAATAAAAACCGAATAAAGATCGGGAAGAAAATTGCATGCCTTGCATAACGCTTGCCTACAGTCGTAGGGGCTATAAATTTTATGTCAAATCGTATTGTGTTTGGGAATTTGGGAATAAGAAAGAATTTTATGTAAGTAGGTACTTACGGAAATATCTACGTATATAAATACTCCTGTAGTAGTAGTATTAGTTTATTAAAAAATTAAAGTACCAAAACTGAAACACAACTAGGGAAAAATTTAATTTGTATATAAATCTAAAACTGTGTTAAGTACATAGAAGCTGAAAAATTCATCGGATCTGCTCGAAATGCATGTAAAATCTAAACTGATAATTTGACCTATCCAGTGCAAATATATTTAAAAAAAAGACTTGAAATAAATGTACCTCATACATTTTTGTATAAATCGAGTTATATTATATGCTGCAATTAGCTTCCAGTCGCGCAAACTATGTAAGGAACTGGGTACTAACTGATAGTAAACATGGGTGCCCCCCGATATACTGAATAGGTAACGTAATCTTTTCGAGTATACGATACGATGTGATGTTGTGGGATTGCGTAAATAATGCATATTTATGCGACAGCAGCGAATATTCCGTTGTCTGTCTCTGAAACTGTTCATCAGGTCCTTATAAATTTTTATTGGACTATTTCGAAATGAACTCCTTTTGGAGCAAAATATTATTTTGTAAATAAAATATTACATTCAAATTATTCGAATTGATAACCTCATCCGTTCGGAAGGAAGTCGATTATAAATCGGTTCATATCTGAAGAAGTTATAGGGCAGTGTCTCTCCCAAGGGTACCGTGCCGAATTTCAGGATGAATTCTTACCCAAAGTTAATTTTAGTTCACATAATGTGAACTAAACATGATCTAAAATTAGGTAAGTAATAAAAGGTACAAGATAAATAGAAAATTAATAGAATTTCGGGTTCAGTGTCGAACAAAGAGTAATAAAGGGTAAAATAAACATTCAAAACATACTTTTTTTTGATTGGGACAGTTGCGGTTTTATTCTAAGTAAATAGATTTTTGGAATCAACATTTTATTTGATCAAAAATTTTAATCATTTCTCTCAAAATATATCCTTTGTCTTAGTTTATTTTGGATTTCGCGACGTTACATAGGTATATATATATATATATATATATACGGTTGCCTAGATACTCAGATCAGTAAGATGTAGCGTATTAAACCTCATTCAGTGAAGTCTACCCAATAGGAACGACTAAAAAGTGGAACATTCCCATTTGTCTCCATTACAAAGAAAAATCATTACGAGGAAGACTGCTGGTACAGGAAGCAAGGGCCATCACGCCATTGCGTGCCCCTCGCTCTGACGCCCAAATCTTCCGCCTGTCTTCGGACATTTGGATAAGGTCGAATGCCTCGCAGACACTATCGAAGTCCAATGTACTCCAAGCGATACCTCTATAGATTCCGACCTAGTTCATTTCATGAGCTGTTTGTTGGTGAGAAAATTTACGTATAAAATATTTTTATAATAAACCCACCAAAAGCTTTTTCAAAGTAAATAAAGAAAAGGTAGATTTCAATTCTCCAAATGTTTATACGTACCTAATTAATGGACATAATATAATAGTTTAGTTTAGTTAAATATAACAACTGTTGAGGCTGCCGTGGCACTGTAGCGCCTCAAAAATGTTCGTAGATGCAGCAACAAATGACTTTCTTGCCATAATTCGTAACAAAGCAGAATCTCCCCTACAGCGTTTACGTACCAGCGATAACGGCATTCTTAAGGTATTTGCTGCCAAATTCGACTGCCCAATACTGTGCCACTGTGTGAGAGTAGCAATCGGGCGAGTGTAGTATTGTTAATGTTTATTTATTTTTTATCATTTAAACTAATCAATACCAACTTAGTGGTTACACTACTAACTAGTAACTTAGTGTAACCACTAAGTTACTAAATTGTTACTAATTAATTAGTAGTTAAAAGTGATTCTAATATACTAACAATGTATGGATGGAAAGGACTGAAATAAATGATTATTTCATTATTATTATTATTATTATTATTATTAACAGCTACTGTTATGGATTAAATATATATATTAATTTATTAATTTCTTGAAATAGGTTGAACCTATTTCAAGAAATTAATAAATTAATATATAAAGTGTGCTTAAGCTGAAAGCTACCATGATCATTTTCCAAGTTCCTCGATGCAAAGGTCTTTTACGAGGCTTTTATGTACCGGAATATATACAGTTTTATAGAGCACATAAATAATTGACGTACCCGGTAGCGGACAGGACACGTATCCAATAAAAATAAAAAAGCCATACCACCCACCGAGATAAAAAGTGTACGCTCATAAAACGGGTGTAGGCAGTTTCCTTATCCAATTTCTGACAAAGGAAAAATACCTAACGTGCTCGGTTGAATGGGGAAATTTTGTATTGTGGTAACAGACACTCATGAAATTACACAAACGGGTCCTTTCTGCTCCATCCCGTTTTCGGTAAAAATCTAAAAGATAAAGGTAATAGGAGGCTTCCGCCTTGGCTAGTTTTTAGCGCAATTAGCAATTTAGCGTTTTGGTATGATGCCGCGTAGAAACAAATTGGGTCGCCATACCCCAAATAGATTAGCCCGCTTCTACCTAAGACTGCATCATCACTCACCGCCAGACGACATAGCAGTCAAAGGCTAAGGTGTTGCGGATTAAAAAAAATTAAAAAAAAATCTTACTTTGCAGGTTGGGTACCTAGGTATGTATTATCTTTACTTTAGGGTTTTATCATATTTACTTGTTCTGTACATACCTACGTATAACGTAGGTACAAATAAAGTTGCTATACCTATCAGCTGAGAGTATCAGGATATTGAAAAGGAAGATTAAACTGATACTGATTTTACTGTAAAAAGGCAATTTACTGCGTCGATGTGACCGTAAGGTTACAACTAGGAATTATAACACCTATATTCTTAGGCTTTCACATAATATCCAACTAAAGCTAGCTTTCTCCATTTTCGTGGGGAAAATATGCTCATGGAAACTATATACTTAGTACCTACCTACCATTTTTTTTGAGGAGAAATCCTCATGGATACCACTACACCAGGGGGACGAATGGCGATTATGTCGGACTTATATCTATCGGCTAAAACCCCTCAGTGTTCCAACCAGTCACCTTTTGGCAGGGCCACGTGAACGCTTTAACGCACATCTGCGACCCAGCTAGACGCGCTGTCAGTATCAGACCTTCCGCTTAGATATACTAAAATGGCCCTACAAATGGCCGAAAGCGCACAGGATGCGCCTTTCAACCTGAGGTATTATCTATCATCTATCGCCCGGAGGTCCTCAATAATGAGGCAGCTAGCGTTCGTTAGCAAGATCGATAAAGATTCGTTAGAAGACGGATCGGTTGAGATTCTACGTCGTCCTCTCTCAACCGCTCATAACCTGTTCGCAGAAGGAACCATCGCCTCAGTACCCACTGTAACCTTACCAAGAGTGACTACAAAATTCCCCAAAACAGGTAGATACTGTAACTAATTTAATTTGGCACAAGAAAATTCATTTTTATTGCTGGGTTCCGGTCGAAAAGACGCGGTTGCCGGCGACATTTACAGGCTTAACATCTACGCCTACGATTGATAGACCAATATGTCGCTCTTTGTAGAACGAGCTCGTTAGATCCCTGTTGCTCTGTTTATTGGGAACGGTTTTTCACTTAATATCAAGTGCGCTATCTGTTTGGTCCGAAATTATTCAGTACTATAAAAGAATGCGGTACGGAGCGGTGATAGCTTAGTGGGTAACGCTTCCTTTCGGGGGACCGATTAAGATCCGCGATACGTACGTCCCAAAAATTTTCGGAGTTAAATATTGTGTTTTTATTTTACGTAATTCAATATCACTTGCTATACCGGTCAAGGAAAACATCGTGAGGAAACCTGCATGTCTGAGAGGTCTACGCAATATGCATGATGACTGTAAAAAAAAATGTCTAAAATATTGCATTTATATATGACTCATCCCTAATAATACTATAATTATGTCAATGTAAGTTTGTTTGTTACGCTTTCACACAAAAACTACTTAACCGATCCTCATGAAACTTTGTACACATATTCTTAAAAGTATTAGAAGTAATTTAGGATACTTTTAATCCCGACATTAAGCTTGGTTCCTTTGGTAGAGGGGATGAGTGTTTGACGATTTTACACCATAACCGATTTAAATAATTATTTTTGTAATATAGAGGTTATAATATGTGTTTAATTTTGCCCAAACTGTGTTTGGAGACAGAGGACAGAACTCCTCAGCAGATAGCAGCAAATCCCTCATTTAAGGCTTAGCGATACTGAATCAGTACTTTAAATTTTGACGTCATGGGTGCGTCCATTAGGTACACGGCGACCGTTTTCGTGGGAAATAATAGTTTTCATAAAAAAATTTAATTTATATTAACAAAGCCTTTCATATGCAAAAATAAGATAATTTTTCGATATAATAAATACTTCCGAAGATCATAGAGTGGTTTTCAAAATTAATAAACATATCATGGCCAGTGTGATTGACTACCTCTCAAATAAATACCTCTAATTTTGAGATTAGAACCGTGCCCTGTAAATGTAATGGGCCAGTGATAGATTGAAAATGATCGTGATGCAAAAAAAAAATACAATAAAAAAAAACTACTAAACTCCTCGTTAGATCGCACAAGAACGCACTTGAAGGAAAGTTGCTTACTAAAATCGGTTCTATCTGCTATAGTGACCTAGTGTTAGAAAAATAAAAAACCTGCGATATTATTCCTATAAGTGATTTCAGCAGAGTACCTTTGTAATACACATCATACATGATACACAACACTATAGATATAATATTTCCTTCACACTAACTAACTGTAGGTAAACTAAAATTACTCATAGAAAATTTTTCTTAGGTGCTCCCATAGTCCATGTGTTACGAGTCCCGACTTTTACGATGTATTCCCATTATACTTCACCCTCTTATACATAAGCTATTTCGTTCAATACAAGAGGGTCAATGCCTCGATAGCTAGGGGTCCAAAATTGAAATGGGAAAATATAAGTTATGTGGACTGATTAGTTTTGGTTTACGCGATCCGCCATAAAAGGTACGTTAACCGCTAATTCGAGATTTACGATATCATAAATCAGTGATGTTTGGTCTTGTTGTGATAAAGATTCCTCTGAGACATGTTGCATTGAAATCGATGAATCACATTTTCTGTGTAATAAAATAGGTATTATTGATGTATTCTGGATGCTTAAAAAAATCTAAAATAAAACTGACTTCAATTTAACTATAAGCTCAAAATAAAAAATATTTTCTTCAACGTTATGAAGTCTGTGCTTAGTAAAATATTCTTTCCTAGAGGCTATATAATAGCGACCAGCACTATGCATCTGCATTATTTTTAAAGGCCTGCCTAATACTGGATACTTTTGATCGCGAAATTCTCAGTTTCTTTGAGAGAGGGGCTTACAGAGAATTTAAAGTTATTTAAGCAAGGCGAAATAAGAGTAGGTCTCCGGGACGGTTTTTCCCGATTCGCAATGTTTGCGTGATACAAGGTTCCATAATAGAAAGTGATTACAGCTGCAAGAGCAGAAACAGATGTTCTATATTGTTTGTTTAAATATGTACAAAAAAGGTGCATTGCTAAATTTATGTCTAATATTTTTGTAAATTTGTCATTACCAGTACGATTACAAAAAAAAACACATTAGATATGTGATTTTATTGATGAAGGTTGGATGTAGACTATGTATGTAGCAGTAAATTGCGTACCGTAAGTTTCGCGGGCGAAACCGCAGGGCACAGCAAGAATCTAATAAAATATCAGTGAAAGTCCACATTAACGTAATTATATCTATGTACTTAGGTACCTACTCGTGTGGAGTAGATTGTAATTTTAAAAGAACCAAATTTTTCCCTATTTAGCTTTCAAGTTTGAATATGTAGGCAACGGTTCCTTATTACCTATTTATGAATATGATAGAATTAAGAAGCCGGGGTTCTAAATAACTTAAGGTTAATATACTTACAATTACACAATTTTAAAATGTTGGTATCAGACTATGAGCCGATGTTGCCCGCGTTCGATTGCGTTTAAAAAAAACGCAGGAAACCGCTGATTTTCTCCTTATACTTTATCCCATTATATTTTATCCTAATAATATATGCTGTGATGTGATGGCAGAGCAGAACAGTTGCAATCGTGGCAGTGGTAACGTAGCACCCCATCTCGATGATTTTTTTTTTAAATAATTAATATAATTAATTTTTTTCAATGATGTCAGGGCTCTACTATATATGTGTAAAGTTTCTTTAAGATCGTTTGCAAAGTTTCCTGATATATCATATAACTACGGAGTCCAAATTCTACCATCATTGTGTTAAATAGGAACATTTTTAAGTTGTACCTATTTTAAGTAGGTTTTGACGACCTCCCTGGCGCTCTGTGTTTCTTATAGGTAGATGTCCCGGTTTCGATCATCGGGGCAATTTGGGAATTTATAACTTCCGAATTTTCTAGTCTGTTCAAAAGGGAGGCATCAACCGTCGCTAGTTACGACAAAGACATGCCGTCAAGCGATTTAGCGTTTCAGTACGAGTTGGGCGCAATACCTCAAAAAGGTTGCCCATTACCATCTTAGACTGCATTAATACTAAACAGGTGAGATTGCAGTAAAAGGCTAACTTTTTTTGGTCTTAATTAAAATATAGTAGTAGTAGTGGAAATAATTAGGAAACGGTATAATAGCAGTTAAGTACCTATCCCCAGCTTTTTAACAGCCAATTTTATTAAACCTTCCTAGTGATCGCGAAACATTCATATATTCAGCACTATTTTCACTTACTGCACAATTGCAATTTAGCTTTTGTGTGAGGTATATAAAGGAATTCCAAATTATATGCGAATTTACATAAAAACCCTCCATACGTATATGTGAAATATTTTACAAAAAATAATTTTATCAAAAAGTATATAAAAAGTGATTGAAAAGAAGCTGACATAACTTGGCAACATCATTTTACATGAGGTATAGACACCCAAACCTTCAAAAGATCATATCAAGTAGGTAGAGTCGATTTTGTTTTCGTCTAAGCTTATCATTCAATACGAAAGCTTTATCGAGCGGAAAGCTCACATTTGGTCCCGCCCCCAAAGCAATGGCGTAAGAGAAATGGTCCCTCTGATTCGCCAGCCGTAAGCTTTCTTTTGTGGCGAGGGTTGCGCGCATGTGCTTTTAAGCCCAATATCAAAATGGCCGCTCTCACTTTATTACGTTAAAGTGACAGTTTGATAGATAGTTCATTTCTATTGGTGAATATTGTTAAGCAAGGGACGATGTTATTGGTTATATATCGTTGAAATAAGATGGTTGAATTGTGATTGATTAAAGGATTGGGTGAGTAAAGTTCAAGCTTAAGAAAACTTGGTTACTGAATGTAATTTCAAAAAAATGTAAAAACTTTTTTATTATTGTTGTACATACCCTGTCTAATATCTTGGTAACAACAGCTCATGTGTCTATAGCAGTTACCTGCATACGTTTGTGCATACTGCTGCTAGTACTTAGTCACAATCAGTCAATAAGTAAGTAATCTAAAGGTTAACTTTAACATCATATTTTAAAGAATATTAACATTTTATGCTTTAATCACGAAATTGAACTAAATCAACGAATTTGAAGGCAGATGAGATTTTGTTATGTGAAACGAACCCCGTTTTGCGGTAAGTAATTAGGTACCTAGTTGGTATCTGGTCTGGTATAAGAAATAAGTATACCATATAAAGTTTTTGCTGAGTATATTGTAGGCTTTTCCTCAGATAAGGGCGACTTTGAAAGCCATCACCATCATCATCATCACTTAAACCGATTGAAGTCCACTGCTGTACAAAGGTCTTTTGTAGAGAATTCCAGAATCCACGGTCCTGGGACGCTTCTTTCCAGCGGCTCCCAGCGATTCGTATGATATGTCGTGTGTACACCTCGTTGGGGGCCGACCAATGCTGCGTTTATCTGTTTAACCTATTAGGTATAATATATTTTGACTAAGGTGTGCAGTTTGTGAAATGTAGGTACCTTGTAGATGTAGGTGTAGCGCGTAGAGTTAGAATCTTGGCATGAGATCTGATAATATTTTGGCAGTTATATGGCAGTTATATGGTGTATGGTATGGTCTTCGCAACCTTTTATAAGATAACGTTTTCATGAATAACTTTGTAGATACTTCATTCCTAATATACTATGTATAAGAGATAAAATGGCCTAACAAAGCTTCAGCATATTGTATGCAGAATCTCAAAAATTAAAAAACTGACAAGTGTCTTGTTAATGGTGTCTTTCTCACATTATTCCCGGTGAAAAAGCAAAAAACTACTTTAGAGCTGTCAATTTAGTTTAGTTTAGGGACTAGTGTACAAAACTTCAAGGTGCAAATAATAATTATTACTTAAATATTTTCTGTAAGTATAAATAAAGAATTTTTACCATACATATCAACCATCGGTAAAAAAGTGCATTTTTGTGAATAATTATAATAGGTAAACATAGAATGTTAATACTGTAACATAACATACCATAGCACCGAATAATGATCCCGACAAAACAGACACTGGAACATACTTTTAGGATACTACTATGTATGGTACCCATAGTTTTCAAGATAAACTTTTATAAATGTTGCTTGATCAATAACACTACAACACCGTGTCTAAACTTTAACTGATCTAATTCCATTGTAAAGGGAGGCGGGCTTTAACCCTTTGTGAGACATAGAAAAAGTCACAAACGTGTCGTAAATCCTTCAGTGATTGCGCAAACGTCGTAGGTATATTAAAACCAGTGCTGTATTCGTTTCGCCTTTTTGATGTTAATAATTTTGTTTGTTGGAGCATTGAATTTTAATAGACCTTCTATGTTTAACGTCTAATATTGCTCAACCCATCGGTTTCCATTACTTTCGCACATACAGTCACTTAGTTTGAATGATTTAGATACTCTACCTATTTAAGGAATAAGAGCATTTTATAAACTTGGTACCTCTGTAGATAGGTACGACTACTAGGTTGCTAGCCTTCCTAGGACGTTGAAGATAGTGAAGTATCCATCCACTCAATATTGGATGAGTTTCGAGTGTTGGACTCTATGTATTTTTCATGCTTGGTAGCAAAAATACCCTGAAAAGAAGAGCAATAACTGGGGAGCCTTGACTGAATATATTTATGTAACAAGGTAGATAACCTCATACTCCACACCAAACAGATCTTCGGCAATGTACCCTCTACGCACGTTTCGCTCCGAAACCGGACCATCCTCAGGAGATGTTGTCTTTACAATGAATACTTAATTATCACTTAACAATTATTCATTGTAAAGTCAACATCTCCTTTAAATTAACAACTTCCCGAACCGTTTCTATTCTTATCGGCATACCAAACTTCGCTTACTTCGGTAGGTACGTTTACTTATGCTAAAATCGTAGAGCGGAGATCTCTACGATTTTTCGGCTCAACCATCACACTAGTAAAAAGCAATGTTTCATATTCATTATCATCATCATCGTATCAACCTATTACCGGGTTTACAGGGCACGAGTCTCTCCCCACAATGAGACGGTTTAAAGCTGTCGTATACCACGCTAGCCCAGTGCGGAATTAATGATGAATGACGTAGCAATTGATGATTAATTGCTTAAAATGCGCGTAACTCACAAAAGTTAGATATGCGTAATGGGGCTCGAACTCGGCTACCGAAAGTGAAGCCAATGTCCTAACAACTAGGCTATCACCGCTTACCACTAGTGATACCGCTTCAATAATGAAAATAAATATGTGTTGCTGTTTCCGAGTCCAGGCCTGTCTTTTTTCTTGTTTACCCATTTTGGGTTATCCATTCAGTGATATAATCAATGGACAACAATGCGTGTGATAATCACTGCATTTAAACTCAAAGGATTTACGATGACTATAAAATGTGCTAGGGACAGTTTTACAACAGTAAATGCAGAATGAGCTATATGTCCCCACGTTCAACTTGTCTTGTTACATCTGCAACTTTGCTTTGATCTTCCAGGTACCTAGGTACCACTAATCAAATAAGTAGTCAAATAGTTTTACCATATATTTTGTAATTCTAATGGACATTACCAATAAAAGTGGCATAACTTCGGACTTCGAATAAGTTATATTTTGTCACGTTCTGACATTTGAAAGATCACACACAGTTGAAGTGTATAACCACGTGATTTCGTACGTTAAACCACGTTTTTTGTAAGACCCTATGGCTAAAGGTATGGAAACGTATATTCTTCAATCTATTATCGTGCTATGGCACTAAGTACCTAATAGTTAAGTAGGTAGACGGCGTAAAATAACTACTCTCTCAGTGAGGAAGTCGTAGGTAGGTAGCTAAGTCTTCTATGTTGAGTCAGTGCGTATTGTTGATATCAGTTTTACCCATATGTTACTAGTCTGTGTCCATTATTCATCTAATTGCTCGCCATGTTATGGGAGCAGAGCAACGTTAACTGCCAGACTCTGGGATGGTAGCAGTCACCAACTTATTTGACTTGGTGATTAACCATTGGATAGAAGCAGGCGTTACTTTGCAGAAATCCATAACATATTATGAAAATTAAGCTAAATTTGATAAACCGGAGCATCCTCAGAAGATGTTGACTTTACAATGAATACTTAATTGTTAAGTCAACATCTCATGAGGATGCTCCGGTTTCGGAGCGAAAATGCGTAGAGTACATTGCCGAGGATCTGTGTGGTGTGGAGTTTACGGATTGAAGTAGGTTATAAATTACACCATGCAGATTGTCATGCTGTTCGCGGAGTATAGCAAATTAAGCTTAATTTTCAATATATACTTATATGGTGATTAACCAGTAAAAAGCCTAACAATAATGCCTCGTAATATTCTTCCAAACACTATATTTATTACTCTATTGATAAGTCAATACCTACTGCCTAACTTCAGTGGGTTATTAAAAACCTGTAGTTGATTTTGCTTATTTAAAGGCTTCAAGCAAGAGGTGCTTGGGACAGTTTTGCTGAATAATAGGAGAGTTAACATTGAGCTTAGACTTACGCTAAGATACTATGAGGAATAGGTATTCCATTTATCACTCGGGATGTATTACCATACCTTGTTAGTTTTTAATTTTATAGATGTACCTAGGTACTGTATTAGCTAAGTACAAAGCAGGTGTACTTAAGGCTTGCAGGTTACTGCCCTTAAATAAATATAAATATCCAAACTTGTGATCTTAGTTGAGGAAAGCAACTAAGCAAACAAAAGTCCGATAAAAATTGCCATGATACCAAATTGTACCTATATACAACCGATGCAGTCCTGCAAAGTGTAATCTCAAACGATAGATTTATTTACCTACTTAAGTATCTATAGAACAATCTATACAATTTATTACATATTAAAATTTTAAATACACTCACTTGAACTTTTAAATTGTTCTTATGGTAAACAGCTCGACAATGCTTGCGCAGTTTGATGCACGGTGTTCGCTGAATGGATCTTCATAAATTATAGAAGGTAGTCAAACATTTAGTTACCAACCTACATATAAACAATATTCCAAATTGATATGGACTGAGCACGGAAGGAAATTGTAGTAATTTTATCAAAATAAGATATTAGAAGTGCCAAATCATGCTTATGTAGTTACGTATCGTCAATCCGCCCGGTCGTTCTAAAAGTTCCCGAAAAGCACGATCGTTCGAACAGGCGTGTTAGCCGTGTTCGTTGATGTCAAAGCTTAAAATGCTACTTTGATAAAGTAGTACACTGTTGTATTCATAGATGGCCTTAATAGTGAAAGTTGGAAAGACTAGCTCGAATCACCCAAACCTTGTGATGAGCAAATAATTCAGCAACTTTAGGGTAGATGGCGCTGTAAAGGAAAAGTTTTAAATAAAGATGTTATAATCCAAGATGTTTAATACCCGAAATCTTTATTATTTTTATAATAATTTTTATATTTATAATACTAATATTTCGAAACTGTAAACACTGTAAAGGAATAATATTATATTATGGCTCTAGCAAATATCACAGTTGGCTCATTAATATTAATTAATATTTCAACGATTTTCCTTCCACCCTACTGGATTGGCTTTACCTCTGAGATCTTATTCCATACGTCATAACTACGAGGGTATTATATGATAGCGTAGCGTAATAGATTAGACGGAAAGTTTCTTGGAAAATGTAAGGTACTCGTAGGTACACTATTGTTATGAGATCCAACTTTCCTACCTATACTTGTCGACGATTCAGGTGTATCTACTATTGAGCAATGTGTATTTATTTAAAAGTCAAACTTTCCGGGTTTCTATTTTCGTTTGCCAACTATGAAATAAGTAGTTTATTATGTATGAGTAACACACAGAGCGCTCTACATAGTAAATCTAATATAAATAACCTACAGCTGTTGTCCCTTATATAGTCCGCGTTTCTTTAATTTTTGTACAATCCCATTTCTTTTAAAGGCTAGTAAATATTCTAAGCATGATTAGTTCCAGGATGCAAGCATGCAATTTTTTTTTAATTTCTGTGTATGGTATAAATATACAAATCGCTTGCGTATAAGTATTTATTTTTAAACTCGATCAGAAGGCGAGTTTGAACCACCGGTTGTACTGGTAGAGTCCAGCATACCTATTGCCCAATCAGGAGATGGTATCCACGAAGATTCTACAGATTATAGGTAACGTCAACTACATATTAGTAATGCAAAGTATAAATATATAGATACTCTACGTATCTAAAAAGTCAAATTTAAAAATATTAAACATATTTTTGACTTTGACTATCATCAACAACTCATTTCCGGCCTAATGCAGGACCTTGGTCTCCGGGCAGAACAAGGATAAGTATAGAATGGTTAGACTGTAGTTCAACACGCTGGCTTAATACGGATGGATAGACTTCAAACACGGTTGTTTGAGAACTTTATTTCGAACTTTCAGGCATACAGTCTCCCCAAAATGTTTTCTTAGACTATACATTACCCCAAAACCGAACCAAAATTAATATTGGATACATGTAAGTAAATCTTTCTCGATGAGTTTCTGGCGACCCTCTGTAATAAATTAGTCACTGAGAAACGTGATTTTACTTTAGAGGGAGCGTTAACTAAGGCACCTCGCTGGACCATCTCTTGGGTTTAGAGTAATGAATTAGGGTCAGTTCGCCGGGGGAGGATGATCCTACATTACACCAAACTAATTATTGCGTTCGCAGTAAATAAATATTTAATTAAATCACCATGTTTGTTGCTGATATAAATATTTGTACCTACCTTATTGCTTTGATCATAAATCTAGGTTAAAAATAAAATAATTTGTGATTGATTTATTTTTTATCCTCGATTCAATGTGCTGCTAATATGATTGAGTGCTGATTTTTTTTCGGCTTATTTAAAGTATAATCTAAATCTACATTCCAAAAGCTAGGCAACCTGCATTTCAAAAGAGCCTGTCAGGTTATGTGTACCTATTGCATTTGCATTTTTGAACCATTTTTAGATAACTTTTAAAAATGTGCACTCACCTGCGTTTTGCAAACAAAACTCCACTTCACGCCCAATTTTTCTGTTGCTAAACAGTTTTTAAGAATATGGGATTCATTCAGGTCAAAACCAATGCTCGATTTTGTGCTAAATTATGCCGTGCGATCGGACTTTGGGTAGAGCGGGTCACTGGATAGATCACCCTATCTATTGTTCTCCAAATAACATATTGTTCTCTATAACGTAGTGATGCTGTTTCTAAATATTGTTAGCGTCATTAAACTAAAACCACATAGGTTGGTAGGTTGTTGTAAATAGGTTTTACTATTGGTACATTGTTTTAAGAATATTGTTTATCATGGGATAGAAGCAAGCGTTATTTTGCGGAATTCCATGATATATTATGACAATTAATCTTAATTTGCTATAATCCGCGTAGAACAGGAAAATCTGTATGGTGTAAATTGTAATTTATAATTTCTTCAATCCTTATACTCCACACCAAACAGATTTTTGGCAATGTACTACGCACTACGCACGTTTCGCTCCGAAACCGGAGCATCATATGTGTGAGGAGTAACTATTAGGATTGAAGAAATTATAAATTACACAATACAGATTATCCAGCTTTTCGTGGAGTACCTACTTATAGCAAATGAAGCTTAATTTTCATAATATTGTTTATTGATGGTAAAAACGTATGAGTTCTCTTAATAGATTCAAAATGAAATGCGGTCGAACTGTAGGTGCGATGGACTACTGGAAAATCTACCCTACCTATCTATCTACCTTTGTTGCTCCAGAAACTATTTTTCTTTTAAACGTAATGCCTCGTCGGAACTATTGCCGGCTTCATTAAGCTTCTCAGCTACCTATTACTGTGGTAATTGCCAAGCGTTAACTCCGGACATAATTACACCACAAGTGATTACCTGTAGAAGTGGTTGCCACTAATTATACCAACGCAAATGGCGGTAGAAATAAAAAAATGAGTCAAATTATTTTTATAATACTACGTATGCAAAATTTCTTTAAATAAAACTACTAATTAATAATCAAATGTCGGTTTATTTGATTAAATAAAATATAATTTGAATCGCCATATTGTAGGAAATAATTTTTTTTAGCAAATAATACCCTAGCACATACTTTACTAAATATATTTCATGAAGACAATAACCATGCTTAGCGCTATTAAATGCTCTCCAAAGCACGATGAGCCGGCCTCCATGTTGATATTCTTTGATATAGGCAGGTATAATTTAAATTATTTCAGTTTTAAGATTTTAATTAACGTTATAAAAAGTGAAAAGGAATATTTTATTATTTGACAAAACACAAAATAACAATAATCCATATCTACTAGGTAACCTGTATGGTGGTTACCTCCTCAGCATTTAACAATTTCATGACGACTAATTTAAAACTGCTCTACGATGTTGGTACTATATCCAAATAATATGTTAACTTTAAATTAAATTTAAAAAAAATATTTTCAGCGAAAACGCTCGCTGTGTCATGGCCGCATTCAAGACGTCATAGGTAAATTAGAGCTATATTAAAAGTTCTTGGTTCCATAACTAAATTATTAATCACAAAATACTTGATATACTTATACCTACTTACGCAGCGATTTTCGAAGTTGAAGCGATACAAAATAATGTTATTATAGACGTGACGTCATTCAGCGTTTCACCTGTCATAGCGGTTCGCTAGATTTTGCAGTTTTATTTATTGAAAATAAATAGCAACTCAATAAAAAAAGAACTTTCATAATACATGAATATATTTAGATTTATACAATATTTTACCGATTTTTTTTTATTGTATTCATGTCTATTGCCATTCGAAATAATTATTAATATATGTGTTTGTCGCATATATTTTCAATTACACTCATTTAGTCTCTCATTTCTTAAATAAAATATTAACAAGTGGGACAATGCGATGGACAGACACTGTTTATTTTACAGTCGTTAATAATATTTCAGTAAGGAGGTAGCATAATCCATACCATACCTACCTACCTATTTATTATTAGATCATATACTTTATAGTTACCATTTACAAAAACATACTCTTATTTCAATTTATATAACAACTTTCTTATTTTTCTTTCTACGTGCACGAAGTCAGATACATATACTTATGGGTAGCTATTGATTGTTCCCCTCTGAAATTTACCCTTAAAATCGACTCATTTCACTTGAACAAGCACCCTTCTACCCTTACAACATCCTGCCCCCATTACTTCCCTCACACAGCTTCCGCCATACTGCCTCTCGTTCCCTCCTTACGTACAGGAAAGGATACACCATACGTCGATCCATAATAGGAGCGACTGAGACAAAAAATTAGGGTTGGTAAATCGCGTCGTTTTTGAGTGTAAACTTCGTAGGTAGATGAACTTTGCCTCGCTAATATTTCTTGGGTTGACTGGTATGATATCTTTGATTCTTCTCTTCTTCGCCGTTTACTTCGTTACTGAAGGTCGTGTCCGGATTCAAGTTCGTTCGTAGCGACTTTTATCACAGCCTTCCATCCTGTTCTTCATCATCTTTGACTTGGTAAATTCTGAAATATAAAGAAAATAATAAATTACACACAATATCCAAGATCACGGCATGACATGGCTAAAGGACAATTTGCATGGATATAAGAAAAAAAGTGTTTGCTTGCTTGCAGATGTTATAATCTGTAGAATTCTAGATTAATTCGTCAACGATAGTTCACAAAATTTATAAGTTTTACAAGTCTTTGGAAAAGGTAAAAGCTGCGATTCGTCTCCCCTAAGGAGTATCAGGCCCAGCTCATATTGATCGCTCGTATTGACGCTTTTTATTAATCACATTGTTTCTAAGTAGATAATTGGTAAAGTTTTAAGTTTTAAAACCCACTTAAATTTAAAGGAAATTATTGTTGCCTCTGTATTTATCTATTGGTGTTTGAAGGATTATATATTCTTTACTGATTAGGTCAGTAATTATTGTAGCAATCTGAAATAAAACATTCTTTGTTCCTTATATATTCAGAATTTACAATAGGCGACTTTTACGAACATAATGAAAATTCTTGAATGCCATCAGAAACAGGAAACGCCAGCGGTCAGGTATTTCGATGGTAGTTAACTATCTTATTAACTAATTAACTTTCTGTGTCCACGAACCAGTTCGATACCTACGAGTAAGTATATCTAAATACTTATTAAAGGGCGGATTTTCTATTTGAATCGGAATAAGACTACCTATTTCGTTAATGAAAAACAGAAAGGTTTTAAAAAGAAAATAAACAATTCAGTTCGTGAATTGAAAATAAACAAACGTGACGATTGATATTTTATTATCGCAATACAATTACTTATTGTGCGTAGCATACATTGAACATTAAAATACCCACCTACTTAGCTAAACTTTGTTTCCCTTATTTCAACCTTACATATAAAGCGTTTGATGTCGAACTCGTGTCGCCAGCTGTATGTAATCCGCATTCCATATTCCTTATCAAGTAAACGCACCCCCAAAAGCCAGAAAGCACTCAAGTGAAATTCCCCGCAACTCGCTTTATTGCTCTCGTTATCAAGGCCGTTACTTTTCGTCATTCGATCGCATTAGGCTATGACGCACTAATATATACCGGAATTTATGGCTTCGTGCTGTCGATGATTTAACTTTTCGAGCTACACAATGCTGCTTCGAATCACGCAGGGCCGGGGTTTGATTCGTAGTCTGGCTAAAAATTCATGGTAGTATGTTTTTGAAGTTCAACATTTAGTAGCGAACTTTGGCAGGAAAATTGACTAGTATGCCATCACGGCAAATGGCATGACTGTATAAGAGAGTGTCATGCCATCGCCCTCGACAACCTTTTTATGGTTGCGCGGTTACCTACAACACAGAATATTAACATGAAGGCGGGCTCCACGTGCCTTAGAGAACACGTAATAGTATCCTGGTTATTCTCTATGAAATATATCTAGTATAGTAGAGTTTTATTTGTTAACAAATTTAATTTAGATAGCGAAAGCTTAAAGAAAAGTCCTATTATAGTATAAAGGATTACGTTAACGAAGAAAAAGCTTGAGTGTGAACAATTGCTCTAACCAGGTTGCTTCTTAAATCTTTTAGATACCATAGATTTGTGAGATGGTGATAACAAAAAAAACACCCGGCTAAGTTTGTTGTGGGCTTCTTCTTAGATTAGGGCGCGTTTGGAACACTCGTAGCTTTAGTTTTAAGTTTACGAATGTAGTTATCGCCATCACTACTCACTGCTATGTACACATTTTGTATATACCTAATCAACGCATCAAGAATGCCATCTATGTGCTTATTTGAATAAACAAATTGACTTTGACTTTAAATTAATTTAAAAGCATATTTTAATAATAAGCTTTTCATATCTTTCTTTGAACGCACTCTCAATGCTTCAATGCTGCCACTTGGCTACCGTACATTGCCATCCATACCGAATGTGTATGAATAATTTCAGAAAAATAAATTGGGAATAACTGATTTAATTGCATGATTTGATATCGGACACAATGAATATTAAATAACGTGGAAAAGCTATACAAAAGGCTGTTAAAATATATTATTTAACAGCCATAGAGCAAGTGCTGAGTGTCTTATCGGTCTTTTGATCGGTAGAATCTGTCTTCCGAAGGAGTGGTACAGTCACTACGGACAAACATACTTGGCGTTTAAAAAGTGCTCATATTAAATCAAATTAATTTGGATTTTTTTAAATTTCACACTTATAACAAAAATTGCTCATTTAGTCTTCTAGTTCTTTTTTGGGTTCCTAAGAAGCCTTGTTTACAGGTTTGTGCTCGAATAAAGCAGTCTCAATTTAAATTCCATTTTTATAAGATTTAACATATAACTTCACAGCTATTCATAAGGTAAGCACAGAGTCTGTAACTTTTTTAAATGTTTTTAAACCGATTTTCCGTCAATTGCGACCGGATTTTCAAAATTATGTAGTAGTTTTTCAATTTATACCTACTCTATTTCATTTAATAAAGTTAAATAGGTAGGTAACTCTCCTTTATTAAATGTCATCATTGATTCTGTCGTCATTGAAGTAAGTTCATTTTCTTTAAAGTTTGTTTGTCATTAATTAAAACTGTTGCATTTCCTTAATGTACTTTGATATATGGTACGAGATTATTCATAGTACACTATTTATAATTAAGGCGAATTGATGTTTATTAGTGCGACACGTGCGTTTAATTACAGTGTATGTTTTAGAGCATTGTGTGCTGGGGGTATACTGCTATACTTATAATTATGTACTGTATTATCTTAACGAATTTTGTGTAATAGATGCGGGCTTGACGCAATTAACCCAAGTTATTACTTAGTAGGACCTACCCGTTTTTACTTCTCAACATGTCTGCTTCTGAGAGCATGTTATACTACTGTTGAATCACTAACATATGATCATCATATATATGTAATCAGTGGCGTGCATAGAGGGTATGCACAGGGTATGCAGATGAATTAAAATGAAGAAAATCTCTATTACGAGTTATAAATAACTTAAGGATAGGAATTGTAAGAGTTATTAATAGACTACCCGCAAGTATTTATAACTCGTACTGGAGATTTTCTTCATTTTATATAATCTGCATACCCCGTGCATACCCTCTATGCACGCCACTGTATGTAATGTACTGCTTCCACTGCTGAGAAAACGTCTTCTCTTTTGTAGGATACGGGGATTTTAGAGAGATGCTACTCCGATGCGTTTTGAAGCGCTCAAACGTCTATATCAGAGTAAGTTAGTGTCAATAACCTGCAGTACTGACGCGATAATGTACTATGCGAAGTAAGTAGGTACCTACTGGGGTTGATTCCAATAATTTTTAACCCCAATACCTAAGGCTAAAGAAAGAAAGGAAAGGAAATGTGGACGCACTATTATAATTACTAGCACACTAGAACCTTAACAGTTTGATGAGCTATGACTTATATCTTTTAAAATATACAATCATAGGCCATAGCCTCCAGAGTAAGTTATGTCGTCATATTCAAGTCGTTACTAGCCTCAAACCGTTTTATTTAATAAACAATTTTACAGCGGTTTGCAGCGACCATGCTTTCTGAGTCCAAGGCCGTGGGTTCGATTCCCACAACTGGAAAATGTTTGTGTGATGAGCATGAACGTTTTTCAGTTTCTGGGTGTTTATATGTATATTTTAAGTATTTATGTATATTATTCATAAAAATATACATCAGTCATCTTAGTTCCCATAACACAAGCTACGCTTACTTTGGGGCTAGATGGCGATGTGTGTATTGTCACAGTAAGTATATTTATTTATTTATCAATGACTTCCTACACATAATATACAGCTGATGTATGTCCAGATTTGCTTACGTTTCTCTTTTTTTATTATTGTTAGATTATGCACCTCAGATATATGTATATATATATATATATATATATATATATATGATTATTTAGCTTACATAGCACTTAGACTCAAGCCCCTAAGCTTGAAAAGAACAGTCTTAGTTCTTTTTCGTTTCGCATCTGTTTACGATGCCGTCGGCTAAGTGCATGAGTGCGCCAAACGAGTATTACACAACACTATTGCAAGCCTCAGTCTTTGTTACTGTTTTTAGTAATTTAAAAAAAAGTGTTATACATATAGCCAGTAAATGATCTATGTTTTATATATTTTAACCATCCCTGTTATTGAACGAAACCGTTTAGAAAACCGTTCTGGAATTTTCGAAATTTTACGAGACTTGCACGTGAATTTATTTTTAAATATTTATAAGATAGTTTTCCATATATTTGACCACCTTTAAAATAACGTATAGGCAGGTATTCAACTCTTAAACATTTGTGCAGAAGTTTTCGAAGCTTAAGCTTATGTAACGTTCAAGATAGCAGCTCTGACCCAGGTCACAACAGAGTCAATAGAAGAAAAGTAAACTTTGCATAGGTTTTATAAATTTATAATGCATGTCATAAATTTCGGAACTGAAAGGCTTTGAACCAGCGACTCTCTGGCAATCTGTAAAAACACTATAAAATAAAAAAAAAATCCTTAGGTTCTAAAGTTCTAGGCGTTTAATTAACCCTAAAAACCATTTTAAGAGAGCTATAGGAGGTACCGAAATCTACTACTTTTTTTCTAGCGGCTTTTCTATAATAAGCAATTGATAATAAAATGGGAATGATATTCTTTGGTAATGTATAATAACATGATGAAGTCTTACGTTAGAGCGGCCGGGAAAAGAATAATACTTTTTTGTATCACCAATGCACAAGATATGTGTGCAAGTATACTATATAACTATATAACTTAATATCATGTTATCATACTTATAAGTTTATTAAAAGTGAGTAGAGCTTTTGTGCTAGCTACCCTTTGTTTTGACTTTGTGCCACGGAAAGCAAGTTAGGCAGTCGGAGCCGGTTAAAAAATCAACTCGTACTGAAATGCCTAGAGCATCTATGAAGCGGTAATAGCGCATTAGGCAGGAGCTCGACTTCTCTTTCGGGATAGGCGAGTTCGAATCCCAGCACGCACCTCTAACTTTTCTAAGTTATGTGCGTTTTAAATAATTAAAATATCACACAGCGCATAATACTTTGATATACAGAAAAAAGTGTATTAAGTATACAGTACGTAGGTACTCACATAGGATGAGGTTTAGATATTATTATGCTTAGATGATAAAGCTATATATCTTGGTACTTAACCTATCTTATTTTTCTAATTTTGAAGTTCATAAACAAACATACAGCGCATAATACTTTGATATACAGAAAAAAGTGTATTAAGTAGACAGTACGTAGGTACTCATAGAATGGTAAGTGTGAAGGTAATGTAATAGCTCTGTCGAGAGGCAGCCGCCCTTTAACGGCGTCGTAATTGCGAACTAAAATTAAGTGTTATTTTTATGGTGATTTCCCTACTACTACTTAGTTGCTTTCAATGGCGTAAAGAGTTTTATTAATTGAAACAAGTGGTGTAACTGATGGAGGTCTAAGCCTAATCTTAGTCTATAGAGAATACAAAAAATATTTTTTCCATGCAAGCGTACTTTATAAGCACTTTAGAAACGTCAAGTCTGTATGTTTGTAGTGACTCTACCGAGAATTTTTCAGTCAACGATATTTTGACTTGTAACTACGGTGTGGTGTCGATTTCAACACTTTGAGAACTCAAGGTGCTTGAAACGACCCCACAACGAAATGGTTCTCTGTTTTTTTATTTCGGTAAGTGATGATGCAGTCTAAGATGGTAACGGGCTAACCTGCTAGGGAGTATGGCAGTTATATTTAACCCATATCTCTAATCGGTTGCTACGCGACATCATACCGGAACGCTTAATAGCTTAGCGGCAGGTCTTTGTCGGTAGGGTGGTAACTAGCCACGGCCAAAACCTCCCATCAGACCAAAATACAATCCAGTCCTTCAAAATATAGGTTCCAGTACGATGCCGCATAGAAACCTTAGAGTTATGTGTAAAATACAACTGCTATACCCCTAACAGCTTAGCCTGCTACTAGAATTTTAAGTAGATAAGAATAACAAAAAAAAAATAAACAAAAATGTACCAACATCGTTATAAAACAAAAAAGCAAGAAATTAATATTTTCTACAACATTTTTAAGTCGGTGCCAAGTACTCTTTCATATTCCTGTTTATATAGTAGCATAAAAGTACCAGTAATTTTCTATATTTTCTTGGCACCTCATGCTTTTTTAGTGTGTAGGTTTGCAATCATATCTAAGTTATAATAGCCGAAGGTCAACTGCTCATAACCCTATACAAAAAATTGCTTTTTCCGAAGCCGAGGCGTTAATGCTTGAGGAAATCTCCCGGCACTCCACCATCAGCTACTTTATTGTGACGAGCTTAACTTTTTCTTTGCTTACCTATTGTATAACATAATCGAAACGCAACCAGTGTAATACTTATTGTGAAGTTCCGGTGGCAATCTGTGTTCTACATCACCAGTTTCTTTAGAAATACTCAAATCATTAAAGGTGTTTCTATAACATTCAAAGAGTTTCTTCAATTTCTCCACGATTCGAGAAGATAAATGATTTTGACCTGATGAAAATGGAACCACATGGAAGGTATACTGTATGAAGAAAAATGTTTCCATTCAGTTTATAAATTACAGAGTTCTAAGCTAAAAACAAAAAAAATACAACCGAATTGAGAACCTCCTTTTATTTGTAAGTCGGTTAAAAACAATCGAAAATATTAATTAACAAATAAGTTGGTACCTACTTAGGTTGATTCTTCATTCGAAAGTTTTTTTCGCATAATAGAAGTAAGAATTCTTACAGATTCGTTCGCAGCTTTTACTTGCATTTACTATAGATATAATTTATCACAGACACTTACTCCAACGAGTCGGGTGCGAGGTATATGCTGAGTTGGCCCGTAGTCATAAACCGAACCGCCATAAATTATTGCAACTTTGTTGCGTTCGTATATGTAGCCTCAGAGCATAGATAGGTACTTTTAAACCGTATCTGCTCTATCTGAGTTTATAAAACAAGAGTCTTACCTAAATTGAAATTCAAAAATTCAATAAGGTATTTAAAATTTATAATTCAATTAAGTAGGCTTAAGGAAAATGCCATATTAGTGCGTTGCGTTGCGAAACAAAACAAGCACTTTTCAATCACCAATCTGTCTGTTCGTAGTGATTTCTATTGCTTTTTCGTTCGTAGATTTAACAGAGATATAAGGTTACATCTGCAGAAAACACCATAGCTCTCACATATGAAATTCTTCTGAACTGAATTTTTTGGCGCGATAATAATTACCATGATAATTTTCGCTTAGGTGATTATCATTGATAAAAACATCTAAGAAGGTAAGTACTAGGTTTACTGACATTAAGAACAATATAAAACGAACTGTTATCTAACGTACCGGCAAACCAGATCGCGTACAATTCCGTCTTTACATCAAAAAGGGACATTATCCTTTCTTCCGAGCGGCAGTAAAACCTTATCTGGGAGAAAGCAAGGCAGGCGAGCGTCGCAATCTACATAGAGCTGATAATGGCGAACCAGTTTATCGTGACCCACAAACTTTCATCGCGGCCCTATCAAAATTGGCCGCAGTAATGAAAACGGGGGCTATATTTCGCTGGTCGCGATATAAGTAATCTTGGTGGAACACAGTGGGGGGTTTACGAGCGCGGGCGGAGAAGGCTTTTATATTTATTAAGTAAGTTGGGCTTTCGGCTGTATTAATCCACCTTTATGGAGGGGTCTAGGCGCTTGTGGTAAGGGATACAGTGCCGAGTGGGGATAATGCCTTGCAAATTCGAAGTCTTTAGTCGTTACTCTTAAGTGACTTTCTGTATTCCAGATCACGTTACTTAAGGGATAGTATCTATAATATATTTAGTAGGGTAACTCAACTGATTAATAATATATAAACTGTCGGTCACCTCAGTTGTAATCCAGAAAAATTGAATATTTTTTCAATTTTGTAGCCCCATTGCTGATTCTTCTTTTTTTTCTGTACGTAGCTTCTCATCGCAAGGAAAATATATTGTGAATCGCTCCACATCGGTATGAAATTGCAACCTGAAAACATAGAAAGTTTACTTTTATTAACGAAGTATATGTATATAAACCTAAGGCATATAAGACAGCAAATGTACTAACCATCTTATAAGGTTCTTTTTGTCTTAAAAAAATATTATAGGAACTTTATAGATTTGATTTGATGATGTCGATGATGATGTTTGTTTTCTGAGAAAAGGTTTTACAGAACTCTTTGAAATCTTGTTCCATTATTAATTAATTATTTACTAGTATAAGGTATATAGGTAGTAATATTACCCACTTATTGAAGTTGAAGAACAACAATGGTAGCTTTTAGAATGTTTAGAACTGAAATAAATAGGACTAATTAGTGAACCTTTCTCCAGGTAAATTGGTCTATATATTTTGCTAATTCCATGTACCTACTCTCTCTGATCTAAACGCAATCGCAAAGGTTAGTCAAATTTGGAGTCAAAGCTGCTATAGCTACTACCCCTCTAAGGTTAGGTGATATCGCTTCTTCACAATGAGGTTTTGAGCGACGGCCATAGCGCCGCGTCCAACTTGCGTCCAAAGCGGCTGCGTTCATATTTGCGTCCTGCTTGCAACCAATCACAAGGCCTGTCCAAACACGCGCTTCTTGTGATTGGTCCACTTTAGACACAAATTTAAACGCCGCTGAGGATGCAAGTTGGACAACACTGTTTGGCCATGCCTTTTGCAAGCATCATCGAAGTTAAAAAAAATAAACTCAAATAGGAACCAATCCACAGAAATAAGAGAAAATCAAACTTTACTTATGCACCTTCTGAAAGTTGTAGCAGTAATTATTTTTAATTTTTTATTAGTAAAGTTAAAACTAACGGACACAGCAGATGATCCACCTGATTATATGTGGAAAACCATCACCTATCTGTTGATAGGTAATGGCAACATTAAGCATTAAGCTTATGTGCCCGTAACTATACCGGCAACCACGCCTTTCAAACCCGAAAACAGCATTGCAACACTGCTGCTTTATGCCGGAATTAAATAAGACGGTAGGTAGTACTGCCCCCGGACGAGTTCTGTCACAAAAGCTAAACTACTGCTAGAAAACTCTACTATTACTAAATTAGCTCTAGTATTAAAAAAGTATAACGAACTGCTACTTAGGTATAACACAAATATAAACTGAGTTTTAGGTAGGTACCTACTCTACATGATTTCGAACGTTATCTATATTGGCAGCCGCCGTGTGGTTAGTAGGTACGAGTACGTGAACGTTATCATAATTTTACGGGCTACGTGAAAATGCGCACTTTTATTACGTGGACTTTTATTACGCTTCTAGATTAGAAACCCGAAAGGGGCCAGGTTTTAGAGTTGCTGATATTCACATTTTATATTTAACAGGCTTTAAACTCCCACTTTGCTCGTGTACCTAGATATAGTTAATACCTTGTGAACTTCTTTAGGAAGAGAACCTTTAAAGCTTCTCTTCCTACAGAAGAACACAAGAAGAAGAGAAGAAGACTTATTCCTATAGAAGAAGAGAAGCTTTAAAATTCAAAATGTTTAAATTAAATTATTAATTACCTATATCGTCTCAGTAACAATACCGCGTAAGTCAAATTAGCATATACCAGTAGTTTTAAGTAGATACAATAAATAGCACTCGTACGTGTAATCAAGGTTTATCTTAGCAACATTGATGGGTTTATTGAAAGTGTTTTTGTGTTCTCTGAAAACTTTTTTAATTTCAACTATTGCTGTAATTGCGAAAGTTGCTATGTAAAATAAGGTTATATCTGCATATACAACCGAATCAGGATTATACAACAGCCGGAGAAATACTACCAGCTAAATAAAAAAATACTATTCTCATATTGATTTTTTTCTATCATTTATTTATATTATAATTTCTTTAAATTCTCAGCTATGTTAAATCCACATAGGCTTTTGAGTACCCAGGAAACCAGTGGCCAGGGCTCCAGAGTGACAAACCTCTTCACAATAGACGCCGTTTCAACTACTGCTTTCTGTACATACGACCCTTGATCCAAAAATAAAGTTTCTTGAGAATTTTGTCAAAGCTTTTTGCGAGAAGACCATTGACTGAAACAATTATCGGAACAATAACGGACTAGTCAACACTCCACGACCACATGGCGGTAATCTCGTATGGAAGTGCTGAGTATATTGATACTTTTTCATTTTCAGCTTTCGGCAGACTATCGTCATGTGGAATAGCAATGTCAACAATAATCGCACGGCGCACTGATCGATCGACTAACATATATGTCAGGTATATTAGCTGTAATATACCTGTCAGTTATATGCGATCCTAGTTAAACATACTGCTTTACTAGTAGGCATAGATAATAAAAATTCTAATAATATTGATAAATATTCCATTAAAATCTATATAGAGATATAGATTTTATAACTAGTAAAATTAATGCATTATATAGTGAGTTATACGATCTTCTTAATAATAAGAGTTGGGGAGGGAAAAGACGGTGGCCTGTGTATTATACCAAACCCTAAGATTATTATCTACATTTTTTAAAATACGCTAAGTCAAACTAGCATGAAAAGATCTCTATTCCATGGAAAATGCGCATTTTTCTTAATAAAAAAAGTAAGCATATGTCTCTCTCCAGCCCATACTATTCACTGTATTCCACTGGAGCATCCATTTTTCAACCTGGTACGCCCTTGCGTCGGTAAACGAATCTCGACGCTAGGCAATTAAAATTATTATATTTCTACAACTATGAGGAAAGCTTTTAAGCCCTTTCGCCCTATATTCATAAGTTTTGTTTTCTGTTTTATTATTTGGTGTAATAGAGTTATTATACCTCTTCCAACGGGAGGGTCTCCCCATAACCATCACAACAACAAGGTTGGTTATCGCAGTAGATGGTGTTAGTAGTAGCTCAGAGGACGCTGGAGGACGTTCTCCGTTATAATCCTAGTCGCCTCGTACGATACACGCGGGAAGAACCGGAGTTGTGACAACTGTTGTGTAGATTTCTCATCATCATACTTATAACAACCAATTACCGGCCCTCTACAGGGCACGGCTCCCCTCCCACAAGGATAACGTCGTAGTCCACTACGTTTTTCTAATTCTACTATCATACATCACAATCAATGATGCTCTATTACTACGTGAAACGTAGACAAACCAACAAACAAATACAATTTCGTATTTATAATTATTAAGTTAAAGACTTTCCGTTACGAGATATTCTGCAAAAAAACTTTATTATTTAAATAAGCATTAAGATAATTTTTTTATGTTATTGAATAAATATTTTATCTGGTGAGCCCCATTTCCGTTAGCATAAGAATGGCAATCTAGAGTGTAGGCCTAATTATACCTATACAAATAATTAAAATAATGGGATCTTTTTTGTTTGCTATGCTCATAAAATTAAAAAATATATTATATGTACTTAATTGACCGAACGAAGCGAGGTCTTAGAGTTTACTAACGAAAAATTGCATAACGCCTATCTGTTTGTTTATCTGCTTAACTGTCAAAGTTTCTAAATTGAGGAACAAATTGTAACTTCAAACAAATATAATTATGTCCTTTTTCACAGATGGTAACTCAAACGACAAAAGTGCTTTGGAAGCTGCCGCCGCTCCAGTTAATGCCTAAAGGCGGGCGACGGCTACTTCGAAGACTCGGCACCCGCAGTGTTTATTTGTATCTTTCGATTCGGAGGATTCAGATGACTAATATTAAGTATTTTGATTTGCATTAGTGTAATTAATGAAAAAAATATGAAATAAAAAAGGTTTTAACTAATGTTTCACTTCTTTAATTTGCCTTTTTTTCCAAAATTCTTTGGCCCTT